>NC_142066.1:41232248-41512248 GCF_059756535.1 Pantherophis guttatus | reverse complement strand
AAAAAATGCCGACAAGCAGGCATGCGGGAAGAATGTGAGTCATGGGATCTTGAGGTTACTTATCAGGGCCTAGCTAGGAATGGGAACTGTCCTGGTGCAGAGCAAACCCATTGCCTCCATCATCATGATTTCCAAGAGTGGTGCTGGGCCCCTGTGGTCCTAGGGACAATTCTTGAAAAAATAAATAGTGGGTGGTTTCAGCTTGGAAGGGATTGATTTGCCTGGGAAAAAAAACAGAGACGCAGCAGACTAGCAGGGATCATCCTAATGGAATAAAAAGGTTGGAAGAGAAGGCAGGCAAGAGATGTTTTGCCTATGCAAAATTTGCTCCCGGAATTCTAAATGCTTCATTGACCTTTTTTTTTTTTTTAATATTTTTATTAAACATTTTTTAAAAACAAAAAAGAATCTTTAACGATTTTTTCTTTCCAACAATTTCGCATTGGTAAAACATTTCTTACTTATTTTTTCTCCCTTATTTCAATGTATTCTTTATACATATAATTCTAATATTAATTTATTTACATATATACATATAAATAACAGTGTACACAATTTCATTTCTACAGTCATTGACCTTTTATCATTGCTTCATTGACCTTTTAAAGATCAAACACTCTAGGACAGCATTTCTCAACCTGAGCAACTTTAAGATGTGTGGACTTCAACTTCCAAAATTCACTAACTAACCTAGCTAGGGAACTCTGAGAATTAAAATCTACGTATCTTAAAGTTGTTCCAATTGAGAAACATTGCTGCAGTAATGATGAATCTGTGGCCCACCAGATGGCGCTGAAGACTAAGCCAAAATAGCTAATAGTGAGAAGGGAGTCGAAGTACTGCCCATATTTGATAGGCCTTATTTATTTATTAGTTCGATTTATTTGCCGCCCTTCTCCAGAGACTCAGGGTGGCTTACAATGCGTTAAACAATAGCCTTCATACTTTTGTATATACCTGCTTAGTAGGGCTTTCGGCCCGCCCTAAGCGGTGTTCTTTTTTAGACAAAGTCAGCTTATTGCCCCCACAATCCGGGTCCTCATTTTACCTACCTCGAAAGGATGGAAGGCTGAGTCAACCTTGAGCCTGGTGAGATTTGAAGTTGCAGTAATTGCAGGCAGCTGGTGCTACTTAGCAGCACTTTAATCTGCTGCGCCACCAAGGCTCTTGGCAAGCAAGAAACCCTTAAGTTACAAACATCAAAAAGAAAAAGAAAATGCTGAAAGTGCAAAGTTTTGAGTCAATAGGCTGGATTGGATTGTACTATGAGGGAAAACAATAATGAGGCAGAAAATAAACTTGGGCAGTGCATCCCACAATTGAGAAAGATGGTTCTTCAAAATTCTAAGTGCATCTGGAATTCTCTGTTGAACTTTTGAGATCTTTTCATTTCATGCCAGACTTCCTCTCTGTCTCCAGGTGTCCTTTCAGAAGAGCAAATCCGCAAGAAGAAGATCTCTAAGCACGAGGGTGATGGGGTTCCAGCTGGGGAGAGAGATGGAGGCGAAGTACTTCGAGTACCTCCATTGCTCTGTGATCCTGCTTTATCTCAGCCTGAGCCAGTTCCTCTTACCCCACAGCAGGAGGGTATGATCCAGCAGTTGGTGGCGGCCCAACAGCAGTGCAACAAGAGGAGCTTTAGCGATCAGCCCAAAGTCACGGTAAGCATGTGTGTGTAAGTAAGTGTGTGTGTGAGAGACCTAAATTGGTTTAAAGTCCTGACTAGTTCTAAGGCTAGGGCCTATGACAAAGGCAGGCAATAGTCTTAATGGCTTTCTAGAGCAGCTTTCCTATCCTAATGGTTTCCGGGTAAGTTGGACTGTGATTTCCATGGTTATAAAAAGAGATTGGACAACCATTTGTCTGAAATGGTATAGGGCAGTGTTTCTCAACCTTGGAAGCTTGAAGATGGGTGGACTTCAACTCCCAGAATCCCCCAGCCAGCAGATTCTGGGAGTTGAAGTCCACCCATCTTCAACCTTCCAAGGTTGAGAAACACTGGTATAGGCTTTTCTCGGACTAGAAGACCTCCAAGGTCCCTTCCAACTCTGTTATTCTGGATAAACTATAAAGTGTACTTGGCAAATCTCATTCCCTTTTTATTTCTTCCCTTATCTCTTATTTTTCCCATTATTTCCCAGCCCTGGCCAGTGAGCAGCGACCCCAACAGCCGGGAGGCACGCCAGCAGCGCTTTGCCCATTTTACAGAATTAGCCATCATCTCAGTGCAAGAGATTGTGGACTTTGCCAAGCAAGTACCCGGCTTCCTGCAGCTCTCACGGGAAGACCAAATCGCACTGCTGAAGGCTTCTACCATTGAGGTGAGCAAGGACCTTTCTTTTGCCTCCATAGCTGTAAGAGCTAAAAATCTTACGTTGGCTATAGGGCTGTTGTCCTGGAAATGTCTGTGTAGCCAAAGATCCTACACACTGTAGTAATAACTCAATGAAATCTGGCCTAGTACATGTTTTGCACAAGCAAGATTAATCCATAATATTTCCAATAAAAGAGGACCAGTAAGCAAATGATGAAAAAGATTTTCCGCCAAAGGGATTTTTGCAATCTGCTGCCATGGATACAGACCAGCGTTTTCAACCTTGGCAGCTTGAAGATCTGTGGACTTCAACTCCCAGAATTCTCCAGTCAGCCATTTTAGGAGTTGAAGTCCACAGATCTTCAAGATGGTAAGGTTGAGTGACATTGATAGACACAATATTAGATCAGCTGGGCAAATGAGTTCCTTTACTGTAAACAATCCTATTATTAACAATATATGATGCACCAAAACAAATTACACAGACATGCTCACAAAGATCATTACCTCCTGACCCTAAAGCAAAATAGCAATAATTCCCCTATTCTGAGTTTTTCAAATAAAATTTTAAAATGTGGCTCTGAGGTTTTATAGTCCAGGTACAAAGGCTGTTGTCTGAGAGAATTAGGCTGTACTTTAAAACGTTTTCTATGAATATAGAGTGGGTATTTATTTATGATACTTGCTGTTACACTGCTTTTACTGTATTGCAATGTGTACTGCATTGTGTGTTGCTTCTGCTTTTTTGGGCCTCAGAATGGGAAAGGATATATATATTTTTTTTAGCAGAGAAAAGGAAGGAGAGTTTAGCTTTCCAGAGAATTAATAAGTGTGTGGTATATAAAGTTACCTACCTGAACATATACCACGAATGATAGATAGTTTTTTAAAGAAGGGCAATAGCTGTTCTTTGACACTTGCTTGTCTTTTTAGATCATGTTACTAGAGACAGCCCGGCGCTATAATCATGAGACTCAGTGCATTACATTTCTTAAAGATTTTACATACAGCAAGGATGACTTTCACCGTGCAGGTGAGCGAAAAGTGAATCATGATGGGATGGTGCAGGGAAGAAATCTGTAGACAGAGAGAGGGGGAAAAAATAGAAAGTGTATATGAAATGGTAGAAGTAACTCCAAAAAGATTCAAAATCTTAGCAGTTACTTTTCTGGCATTTGGATTCTTGGCACATTATGATTCCCATTGGATACAAAATGGAGAAATTGAGAATGCATCATATGTGAACGTTGGTTCATTCTCCATCCCAGAGAAGCTTCTTGCTAGCCCAAGTTTTGCAATCAAATCTATATATTTTGAATAGATCTCAATGTAAGCAGAATTACTGTTTTGTCTAGAAATACGTAATTTGTATTTTCCCAAAATGTGTTTTGTTTAAAGTTCTTACCCAGGTGGAGATAGATTTTATTTTTCAAAAATATATTTGAGGATATTGATATATTTCCCAAGGGATAAATCTGGGTGAACCAGTGATGTATTTCTGGGCGATTTCTCCCGATTCCTTGTTTCACATCTCAAATGAAAAGGGTGTCGTAAAGATTACTGAGCTTTCACATTTAATGAGAGTTTGCATTTGTTTCTAATCATTCTGTTGCAGAGGTGAACCCATGAGGTGAGACTTAAATATCTGGAAACAACTCGGATTGTCCTTTGTACCTTCTACATGTTTGGTCTTGATTCTGGGATCTTTATTGTGCAGTGAAAAGGGTGTGTTGGTTCAGGCTCTCTAGTTTAGTTTCCATCTTCCTTCCTCTGTTAAGGAACAGTTGTTTACATGTCACTTTATATAATGGGTTTTTTTTTCTATATTGGAAGAAAGCTTGGGGAAACTTGTATTGGAGGAGCTTAAAAGTGTTTGTTCTTCACAGATTTTCTTTTTGCCTATAGCCAGAGTTACTTTCTAATAAGCATTTATCACCTTAGTTGTACTGTATGTTAGTATTTTAAACCTAGTTCAAAATGCTGGTATATAAATTCCTCCAATCTAGATTATTTATTACTAACCTATCAGCATCCTGAATTCAGCTGAAGAATTGTACCTTACCGCTAGTCAAGACAGGTTAGTTAAGGAGAAAACATATTTTGTAGCTTGATTATTGAATTTCTTTAGGAAATCTGTGTCAATATATTTCACTTGCTTCTGCCTGGCTTTTAAAAAAAATTCTGATAGGCATTTTGCCTGCCAGGTTTTCAGATTATTTTGTGCCACTAACCATGCTCAGGTTATACCACTGTCTAATGAATGTACAATGTTGTTTTCTGTTTTTAAAATATAGTTACCTTTATAATGAATTAGCTCTTCATTTTATGGATACATCTACAGGATGGTTTGCTACTGACATCTTCTGGGGAGTCTTTTCAACCTTCAGGTCTATCTACAGCCCAAACTATTAATTTATCTTATGCATTTATACTTTGAATCACTCATAAGCTTGAGCAGTGCAAAATAGCTAAAGTGAGGTAGGATAGAAATCTAAAACAAACAAGAAATGCACTTGGAGGTCTGAGCATGGAAAGTTAGATGACATCTATCATTCACTAATGTTTTGTTTCTCTCCCTTTCCAATCCCCTCACCCCCAAAACAAGGTCTTCAGGTCGAATTCATCAATCCCATATTTGAGTTTTCCCGGGCCATGCGACAGTTGCAGCTGGATGATGCCGAATATGCCCTCCTCATTGCGATCAACATCTTCTCTGCTGACAGGCCGAATGTGCAGGACCATGGCCTGGTAGAGGCATTGCAGCAGCCCTACATTGAGGCCCTCAGTTCTTACATCCACCTCAATCGCCCACAGGTATCTGGATTGGGGAAAAAAGCAGCAATGAATGCTAAGGGAGAAAACCATAGAGCAAAGGGGATACATTATCATCATTGGGTGGAGAAAAAGATATAAAAAATAACATTCCTCCTGGTCTAAGGCCCAAGGCCAAACTCATGATTTAGCATATTTTATTAGATTCAAAGGGATGTGCTGGCTTAGTGGCTAAGACGTTGAGCTTGTCGATCGAAAGGTCGGCAGTTCAATGGTTCGAATCCCTAGTGCTTCTGCCAACCTAGCAGTTCGAAAGCACGTAAAAAATGCAAGTAGAAAAATAGAGACACATGACCACATAACCATGGAGACGTCTTCGGACAACGTTGGCTCTTCGGCTTTGAAACAGAGATGAGCACCACCCCCTAGAGTCGGGAATGATTAGCAGATATGTGCTAGGGAACCTTTACCTTTACCTTATTCGATTCAAAGACTACGGCTGGCTTAAGCCAATATAACTTTGGGTGTCCCTGGTAAATCTTAGGACAGGATTGGGAAATTAGTAGCCTGTTCCATCCACTGAACTACACCTCTCATCTCCACTAACTATTTTTATGCTGAGCACGAATGATAGGAGTTCATTGTGTCTAGAAGGCTGTATTGTATAAACATTTTCCTTTTCCTTTTAATTGATTTGGCAGAGCAAGTGCTAATTTTTTGTTTGCAAGGGAGAGAGGGATAGTTTTCTGTTCGGGTAAGAAATGCAGAGTGAAACAATCCCTGAACTGAAGATACAAAACCATAAGGATAAATTTTCTGAATCCCAAGGAAGTTTGCTTCAGATTAGCCTTTAATATTAAGAGTGTTAAGTAACCACTACAGTTCTAAGCATATTCCTTCAAAATTGGCTGGAATGGCATAGTACACTAGACTAGGCCCACTACTACTTAAATCAGCATAACAACACAAAATGTATTGAACGTGCTGGGTTTAGAGGTGGAAGAAGGTCCCTTTTCAGCCTTGAAGTTCTTTTTTGCCAAGAATTTCCCAATATGACAGTGCCAAAAATCAATGGCAAAGTGTCTGAATTTTTGGCATGGTTTTCTTCCAATTTAAAATAAAAAATAAGTGTGGTAAGTCTCCAATAGATTTATTTTAGCTCTGAAATTGAAAAGTTCTTCAACCCCCACTCTTATCAAATGGAAAAAAGGCTTTCTTGCTTTATCCAGGGATGTCATCACCCTGCAACCACAAAGATAGAAATCTTTAGAAGTATTGCCTCCAGTCCTAATAACAGTTTCCTATGGCTAGACTGGGAATGGTAGGGTGTAGAGACAAGTGTCCTTCCTGAAACATTTTTTGGATTGTGCAATTCTGTCCTGCTTTCACTAGATACTGTGTGTTAAGAGCCTGAGTAGGCTAATGGCTCCTTCCTTCCCTTTTCCTTAGTTCTTCTGTTTCCTTTTTTACTTCAAGTTGTATCTTAGTAAATCATGTATCTTTCATAGTCCGTAGTCAAACATACATACTATTTTCAGATAGATGGGCAGGATTAAGTAAAAAATGCTTTCAATTTACAGGTATAGGTAGTCCTCAACTTATGACCAATTTACCACCCTTTCCTGTCACAGTTGTTAAATGAATCATTGCAACTGTTAAGTTAGTATGATAGTTAAGCAAATCTAATTTTCCCATTGATTTTACTTGTCAGAAGGTTGCAAAAGGTAATCTCCTGACCCTGGGACACTGCAGCCGTCATATGTCAGTGGCCAAGCATCCAAATTTTGATCACCTGACCATGGGGTTGCTGTAGTAGTCTTTAAGAATGAAAAATGGTCATAAGTGACTTTTTTCAGTGCTATTGTAACTTTGAATGGTCACTAAATAAATGGTCGTGAGTCAGTCTTCATTTAACGTTCATTTTTATATATTTATTTATTAGACTTCTTGGCCACCCATCTCACCTACAGTTAATTTGTTCAGCAGCCTTTCAAAGTTACGATGGCACTGAATGATGGCGCTGAATGAAGGGATTTAAAATCAAAGGAATTGAAAATCGTTCCTTGAAGTTCTGGGTGTTGTAATGCCCCCTGCGGTCATGTAAAGAAAATTTGGGTGATTGGCAACCAAGTTGCATTTAGGATGGTTGCAGGGTCCTGATGTCATAGGGTGCCATTTGTGACCTTCCCTGCTGGCTTTTCCCAAGTAAAATCAATGGGGAACCCAGCAGAAAAGATCACTAGTTGCTTGGGCAAGTCTTCCCCCAGCTTTTCTTCTCTCTCACTGCATTCTCCTTCACCTGCACACACACTGTGTCGTCGTCATCCTCCTCCCCTTGGCTCACGTGCACTGCACCCTCCTTCCTCCCTTCGCTCACACACACTATGGCCCTTCTTCCCTTTCCTCTGTTCATGCCGCTCCGCAGGACCTCCCTTCCCAACTCATGTCCAACCTACACTGGGCCTCCCCGTCCCCCTGTGACATTCCTAATTCTTTACCTGGGACTACTGATGCTTCCTTCTTAATGTCCCGTACATCTCCCAAGTTACAACAGCAACTGGGACTGCTTGGATTGCCCTGAGCAGTGCGGTCGTGTAACATTGTGCTTTACAACCGCATCGCTTAGTGACAGCAATCCCAGTACCAACTGCTATCGTAATTGAAGGACTACCTGTATGTAAAAATGAAGTTTTAGTTTATATGATTGCTTGCGGTGTATTTAATCAGTTTGTATTCCTCTTAAACACTTAACATTTAAAGGCAATTTTTTGAGCGCTCTGGATCACCTACAGCCCTGGAATCGCAAACGATACAGTTCTGACTAAAGGCGTCACACCTTTCACCAGGTCTCTTTTGGCCTCCCTTTCCTTCCACAGGACCACCTGATGTTCCCCCGCATGCTGATGAAGCTGGTGAGCCTGCGGACATTGAGCAGTGTGCACTCAGAGCAGGTCTTTGCTTTGCGCCTTCAAGATAAGAAGCTTCCTCCACTTCTGTCTGAGATCTGGGACGTCCACGAATAGACCTTTTGAATGGACTGGGGGAGAGGCAGACCTCTCCCAGCAGCACCAGCAGGCATGCTTCCCCATAGCGAGTCTTTGGATTCAGCGTAAGCCTTACAATGGCTGGACTGGGATCCTGCCAAAAGAATTGAGTCAAGTGAGCTACTAAGCACTTTTGTTTTCTCCTCCTTCCCAAACAGTCATCGTCTTTCTTCCACGGCTTCAGATTTGGGGGAGTGGGGAGGGGAGGTCAGTCGCCACCTTCCTTCTGAGTGGGAAGAGGGGGAAGTAAAGAAGAAGAAAAAAACTTTCTTCCAAAGACTGCACTCCCTCCTGTTTGTGAACAGCAAACAGCTGTGCCCTGCATCATTAACTTAACTGCAGTGATTCACTTAACAACGGTGGCAAGACAACCGAGAATGGTTTCTCCTTAGGGAGGGAAGAGTTTTACAGTGAAAATAAGTGGGGGTTGCCATATGTAGTACCTGGTGTATGGGGCAAATACCCAGAAGAAATAAACTGGTCATGAAAATGAAGCATCTCACTGGTTTCCTGATACCCCTGTGTGAGAAATGTTCCCTTGTAGTTGGGGGGAGGGGATGGTGGTGGGGGAAAAATAACCCAGGATCCTGTCTGAAGGGAAAGGAAGCAGAATTCTTAAGAATACTTGACTAAGTTCATTTCTCACTTTTGACCGAGGTCATTTATCACTTATAAAGGATCTGTGCATGTGTGTGCCCACAAGTACCCCACCATAGCTGATTCTGTGTCACATGCTGGGCGCTAAGGCAAGAGTGAGTCACTGAAACATTCTAGTGGCAGCAAAATTAGGATTTTAACTATGTGAGTAATTTGTTTTTTTTATAAATTTAAGATAATACGAACTCATGAAGCATGCCTTAACCCTTCAGTTTTGTCCTCCATGCCCTTTGCAACCCTATAAGGCAAAAAACAATCACAGGTTTCCACTCTTATTGAATGCCTCATGCAGCAACTATTCAAAGTTATAACAATGCTTAAAAAAAAAACCCTTTTGTGACCAATCCTCACATTTAATAACAGTTGCAGTATCCTGCAGTCATATGGTTGCTATTCATGCAACCATTGGGCAATTTTCGCTTGTGATAAGCAGTTAATATTGTACAGTATGAAAGGTGAAAATAAAATCATAAGTCACGTTCACATGACTTTACTTAGTGACTATATCATTTAACAACTAAAAGGGAAGTAAGCTCATATGCTTCAGTCACTATCCGTCACTAAGTGATTTCCCACTTAGCAATCATGTTGCCAGTCTCAATTGTAGTTGCTAAGCGAGGACTACAGAAGAAAAAAATGCGGTCCCCAATTAAAATACAATTGTCTATGCTTGTTATTGACAATGGTTTATTACATCTATGGGACTGAGTCTACAAAACATATCTTTGCCAAAACAAGTCATTTTATGTTGTACATTTAATACCACATGTGAAGTGAATTTTTGAGTTTTGTGGTCCAAGGAAAGCTGAGAACTAGCATTCTTGAAGATCTGTGTGTGTGTTTCATATTGTGGCCCAAGAGTGCCCTCAGTATGGATTAGGCTGTCAACATTTCTTGGACATTATGGGCTACAGAGACTTGAATTCTAATTAATAGAATTATGTTACATGGTTTTGGGTCAGATATGATCATTTAGCCACATCTACAACCAGGTCATTGTGATGATACAATAAAAGAAAGGACAGTCCTGCATAGTTCTCTGCTTCTCTGAAGGAAGGACGGAATACATAAAGGAGATTCTGAATTAGTTTCTGAAAAAAATGGTTACAAAATTCGTCATTTATTTTAATGTTCTTGGAGCTAGGCACAGTATATGAAACTCTGTTAATGTGTTTCAGGTCCTGTCAAACAATACCATTTATCCAGAAGCAGTCATGAATTCTGTGCTCTGAAATAGTATCCCTGCCACCCCCAAAATCTATGTGGCTGCCATCTTGATGGTGTTCCTGAAGTCTTTAAAACTAGGCTGTTTTCCTAGGCCTTGTGGAGCTTAGTTGGTAGCTTTGCCCATCTGTTTTGCCAGACGTGTGTGTAGTCTCTTCTGCTTTACATTGTTTTCCCTTCTTTTTAAAGTGTATATTGTAGTCGAGTGGCCTTTTAATCTAATCAGATAAATAATCAGTTGGGAACTAAGACCTATGGAGGACATCAGGTAAAGTAAGAATGGTCCAGAATATTATATTTCCCAATGCTGCCTTTAAATCTGCTGGCCTGGAACTTCCCATTTGCAATCAGGGAAACCCCTGCCTTGTCAGGAAAATGGGGATTTCCTCCATGTGACTTTTAAGACTGTCCACTAGAGGTCGTACAAAACCTACAGCTTCTAACTGCTCTACATTTCCAATTATATTTTGTAGCCACTGGGTTTCCCCCTTCAGCTTTGTAATGAAATGCAGAGGCAGTTTATTAGCACAATGTAATGTATATGCCTTGCCCAAATAAATGGGAAAGAAATACCCCAGAATTTGAAATAGGGAAACTCTAGTTCAAACCTTTTATGCAAATAAGTACCATTTTGCATAAAGTTAATCAATTTCTTCTGGGCTAACTATACAGGTAATTCTCCACCTATGACTGTAATGCCTCCTGTCCATTATGGTTGCAAGTCATGAGAGTTGTTAACCCAATGGACACTTAACAAGGTCAGTTAAAGTTCTAGTTGCTTTCATTGCCACAACACAAACATATAAATCTTGGCTACTGTTAAATAAATTACTCTACGAATTGTGCAAAATGTCCTAATCGGTTAGCCAGGTTAAGCATATCTGAACCCAGGGAACAGACTATCAAAAGCAGGAATATGGCAATTTAGAATATAGATATATTCCTTAATAAATACTGAAAATGTTTGTAGCTTGCCTTTAACCTTTTAGTCCAAGTTGAGCAATCGACTGTCACCAGGCCTCATGTGGTCTTACTATCATTTTTTCTGCAACCCCCAGGGCCTGTCACGTTTCTTCCTGCTGCTGAATTTCAGTAGGAAATCACCAAGAGAAAATGGGCTGATTTCTTTCAAAATGAGAACTGTAACAGGTATGATATGTCTCCAGACCCACTTAGCAAACCTACTGAACACCCTCAGGTGGGAAAACTGTCTCCACCCCTTCCAGGGATGTCACCATATCCCTATTAATGTTTTCTTCCTGGAAAAATATTTATTAAGAAAAACAGCAAAAGCTTTTTTCCACATGATAGCAGGAAAGTACTCCACAGTCAGGACCCTATTAAAGGGAGGCAATGTCACACGTTCGCTTATTTGCTTATGTAATTAATTTCTGAGCCTGCCCGCTTGCCAATAATTCTGGGCGACTTCCAAGGAGTTAAGAAAAATGAATTAAAAAGGCAGTTGCCTTCCTAAAAACCAGCAGGCCTGGGGCCACATGCATTTCAATAGAGGAATCCCTATACAAAGTACAGTTTAGTGTTCAAAATAACCAGATCAATATTTTTCATCTGAGGCAATCAAATTAATCCATAGTTAAAGTAGATTTCCAAAAAATATTTTTATTTACTGAACCATTATACTTGTGACAGAACAAGAATCCTAAGATTGGAAGGAAGTCCAAGTCTCTGCCCAGAGCAGGAATACTCAGACATCTTAGACAAATTGCTGCCCAGCCTTTGCTTGAAAACTTCCAGTGTTGGAAAACCCACAAATCCAGGAGGCAGGTGGTTCCACCACTTAACAGACTTCACAGTTACAAAATTCTTCCTTATTTTAGGTTTGAATTTCCCTTGGTTTATCTTCCATGCATTGTTTCTTCATCAATCCTTGAGCACTATGGTAAATAAATCCACATCCTCTTCCCTGTCACAGTCCTTCGTGTATTGAAAAACTGCTATCAAGTATCCCCTTAATTTTTCTTTCTTTATGCCAAACAATAGCCAATTCTTTTCATCATTCTACATAGCCTCCAGGCCTCTCGCCCTCTTTGTAGCTGTTCTTTGCACTCTTTCCCTTCCATAACATAGGATTTTGAAAACTGGAACAATATTTTGAAATGTTAGCAATTCTCATCCCCTGCAATATTGTGTCATTTGCAAATTTGACAAACACCCCTTCTATACTCTTGTCTAGGTCATGTATAAAAACATTGAAGAGCCTTGTATCCAAGACAGAACCCTGGTAACCCCACCACATACCTTCCTTCGTGTAGATATAGATTTGTTTATTGGGTATGATTGTTCAACCAATTATGAATTCATCTGATAATGGACCCATCCTTCCCAAATCGTTCTATTTTATCAAGAAGGAAGTTGTGGTCAACATTATTGTAAGCCCTGCTGAAGTCTAAGTGTACAATATCTATACCATTCCTTTGCTTTTTCAAAAACTAAGTAGATAAAAATATTTGTCTGCCATGATCTATTTTTAAAAATCTTGCTGGCTTTTAGCACCATCATGTTCCTTTCTAAGAGCTTGCCAACCCATTGCTTGATTATTTTTTCCAAGATTTCTCCAAATACTTCGTAATGAAGTAAATAAAACACATTGATGTAGGATGCAAGGAAACATTCAAATTAATATGCTATTTCTGAGCTTTCCAAAATCTTTAAAAAAACTTTGGACACTGCTGCAGTTTTCTGAGTCTTATACCAGGAAACTTGCTATGATAAGAAGTGTAATTCTGGTGACAGCCATTAGATGGGATAAGGTAAAATATTATTTTTGAAATGAGTCCAAGTAATCCCTTGGTTTCCTTGAAAATAAACCCTCAGTTTGGGTTCAAACAAGGCTTATAATTACAATAAGAATTGACTGACTTGGTTATCTGATATTGATTTCAAAGAGAGCAGAAAGATTGATTTCTTCTACAGCATAGATTATATTTATTTTTTCTTGCCTTTAATTTTTTTACAAATAACTCAAGGCAGTGAATACACACAATATTACTTCCTTCTCCTATTTTCCCCAGAACAACAACCTTGTGAGGTAGGTTAGGCTGAGAGAGAGTGATTGGCCCAAAGTCACCCAGCTACTTTTTAGGCCTGAGACAGGGCTAGAATTCACAGTCTCTTGGCTTCTAGCCTGGTGCCTTAACCACTAGATTAAACTGGCTATGATATTAACTATTGTTCAAACCTTGCAGAAAAATACCCCTTACCCTATTCCACTTTCTTATTTCTCTTCTTGCTGTGGCGGTTGAACCTTTCAAACTAATCAATTTCTGGGAACCTTTTATGAAAAAAAAATCACTGTTTTAAAAATGAGATGAAAAAGTTGATTTCCAGATGATCCAGTTTCAATGATAAGCTTAATGATTAAAATAATTTACACTAATACTAAACAATATCACATGGGTCTTTCTTTTCTTCCGTTCCCCTCCCTGTGGAGGGGAACTTTTTTAACTAAATAAACATTTAGTTTATTTTAATTACCATAACATATCAAGAGTTGGGTTTGTTTCATTGTACAACCACAATTTATCTTTTTTTTTCCTGTCAGGCTGTACTTTTCCGGAAATTTCCTTAAATAAATAAATGACTCATGTGAGAACGAAGTGCAACTATACTCCTCCCACCCTAGAAAGCAAATAGGCAGAATGAGAAAAAAAAAAATGGAATAAACTGCAGGCATAAAGTAGGATTGGTGACCGTTTTCAGTAAACCTGAATGATTTCAACGAAATGGTCATTCAGAGCAGCAACTGATGATAAGCCAATCATTCTAACATTGTTATGTTAACTAAGAAAACTCCCTGATATCTTTATGATTTATTTATTTATTTATTAGATTTATTGTAACATACGTCTCTGTAAACTTTAGCTATCAGATGTGGAAAGATAGGATAAAGTAAGATTACACATTGTAGCATTCTTGTAAAGAATGGAGAAAATGGTATGGCAAAAGCAAGAGTTATATTTTCTGTGATAGGTTTTCTAAGATGACCCCATATTCATCAGCACTGATAATATTACCTTATCAGGTAATTAAAGGTCTGCAAGGAATTAACCAAGGACAGCACAGTTCAACCCAGTGCTACATAGTGGATATTCTCATCTATGGATATCCTCTATTTTGGCATTTGGCTTCAGTCAGTAGATTTCAGAGGTTTGTGAAAAATGAAACAGCTTTCACAGTTCTCATTACCCCATTTATTTGCTTATTTACTTCACATATTGGCATATTATCCCAATGCACAGACTTTGGGAAAAATATAAAACCAAATTGGACACTATTTAATTCTAAATCCACATTAAAATAATACCATAACCTTGGATGGTGGCCTATAGTTCCTCATTCCAGGTCAAAAGTCTACTGAAAAGAAAAAAGGGGTTGCTATAGGTTTTAACATACCCGTACAAATTAGCTTGGATTGGCAGAAAAGAAAGGCAAGGCGAAATCCAAACTAGAGTGTGTTTTAAAAAATGAGGTAATTCTTCATCACAGACTCCCTTCAAATACCATCAAGAGGAGTGGGCCAAGTATACCTCCAGTAGCAATGTATTCCACAACCTAGGGCTTGAGTTATGAAAAATGTACTTTACCGTCCACCATCAGCCCCCTTAGTTTATAGGAAACAGGATCCACAGCAGAACCTTTCTATCCTGTTTAGTAAGGCAGTATGTAGCCTTTATAGGGGATACTCGGCCCTTTCTATTGGGCCTGGAAACTTTCAACTTTGCCATTTTTATTTACTAAGAGTTCATATGGGGAGTTCCTTGAGTCTTACAGTCACTCTTTTAACTGAAGATGATTCCTGCTAAACGTTGGTGCTTTGCATTACAGTATCAGCTCCTTAATTATAATTTGGTTAAGATAAGGAATCTGTTGGGTATTGCAAAGAGAATCTTCTTACACAGCCTCGTTCTAGACAATGCTTGAATTAAATTTGAGTGCAGATGTGCCTTTCTCAAATTATTTAATGCTGTACCAATTTAATATTCACAGTGCGAGACATTGCTTTAAGCAGCTGTTGCCAAATTCCTGTTTGTTAGATAGAAAGGAGGAAAAGGCGTAGATTGGAAACTATGGCTTAAACTTAACTAGGTCAGTTTTGTAGTAAGCAGCAAGAGGTTTCGACCTTGCTAATTTTAGCAATCATTCTGAATTTTTTTAAAAAATGGGAATTAAAAAAGAAAGTGTATTTGTATATGAGCTCTCTAATTCAGTACAAAAAAATGAATTCTGGGAGATGATTTAACCCTTTGGTCTTTGATCCATTGCCCACCATTTCACTTTCTATTTTTGCACTTGGCTTCAATTAGTAAGATTCCAGAAATCTTGTGAAAATTGAAACAGATTTCATAGTCCACAAATTCTTATTCTTGGATTAAGAAAAGTAACTTTGCTTTAGATTAGACAAGCTATAGAAGATGCTATAAATCCAAAGAAAATAAGGAGAAACGAAACCAACCAATAAATCTCTGCTAAGAGGAAAATATGTGTGACATGGTCCAAGAGCTGGCAAAACAGGTAGAAATTTGTCAATGGATGAGATCTGTGTTTTTTTAAAAAAGGACTTGTTTGATTAGGAAGAACGGGATAATAGAAATCTGGTTAGGGAAAATCCATGTCTTGGTCACATAGTCAACTGAACTTACCAGAAGTACATCAATAGCTAACAGAAAGCTGTAATTGTTCCAAAGACTGGAGAAAGAAATAAAATGAAAATTATTGAACATTTTGTCTTAAGGGTGACCTTTCATCTACTACTTTCCCTTATGACTACAAGAAACAAACACACACTCAATAACTTTCTTCTACTATTTGCAAATCTGTTCATGTTTAACTTGGAATATTTTCCTGGTGAGATTTTACAGGTATCCTCGATATACAACCACAATTCAGCCCAAAATGTCTGTTGCTAAGCGAGATAGTTGTTAAGTGTATTTTGCTCCATTTTTACGACCTTTCATGCCACAGTTGTTAAGTGACTCACTGTAGTTGTTAATTTAGTAACACTTGTTAAGTGAATCTGGATTCCCTATTGACTTTGCTTAGCAGAAAGTTGGCAGAAGGTTGCAAAAGGTAATCATAATAACAGAGTTGGAAGAGACCTTGGAGGTCTTCTAGTCCAACCCCATGCACAAGCAGGAAACCCTATACTATTTCAGACAGATGGTTGCCCATCTCTTCTTAAAAACTTCCAGTATTGGAGCACCCACAACTTCTAGAAGCAAGTCTTTCTAACATCGTGATGTTAGAACTGATTAATTATTCTAATTGTCCAAAATTTCTTCTTAGTTCTAGATTGGTTCTCTCCTTGCTTAGTTTTCCTCCATTACTTCTTTTCCTGCCCTCAGGTGCTTTGAAAAATAGATTGACCCCACTTTGTGGCAGCCCCTCAAATATTGGAACACTGCTATCATGTCACCCCTAGTCCTTTGTTTCATTAAAGTAGACATACCCAATTCCTGCAACTGTTCTTTATGTTTCAGCCTCCAGCTCCCTATTCATCTTTGTTGTTCTTCTCTGCAATTTTTCTACAATTTCAACATCTTTTTTTAATATATCATACTTACCAAAACAGGGCGCAGTATTCCAAGTGTGGTCTTACCAAGACATTATAAAGTGGTATTAACACTTCACATGATCTTGGTTCATCCTGCATTGTCAATGCAGCCTAGGACTGTGTTGGCTTTTTTGGCAGCTGCAGCACATTTAGCATATTTAAGTGATTACCCATTAGGACTCCCAAGATCCTTCTTGCAGTTACTATTGAGCCAGGGATCACCTATACCAATGGTTCTGAATCTTTTCTCCATCACAGACTTCCTTTAAATAACTTTTGTGGCCACAGACCATGGCCAGGGACCACCAAGACTTAACTCAAGATTTAAAATTAAATCATAACATTTCTTCAAGCCTTCACAAACCTCCTGTGAAGACATCATACTTGCCCCTCCCAAGGGTCTCCAGACCACAGGTTGAGAACCATATGTTATACCTGTGCATTTGGTTTTTCTTGCCTAAATGTAGAACCTTATTTTTTTCAACCATTGAGTTTCATTTTTTAGCTAGGGCCATTGTTCAAGTCTGTCAAGATTCTTCTGTATCTTACGCCTATCCTGCCAATTTGCTGTCGTCTGCATATTTGATGAGTTCCCCATCTATCCCCTCATCTAAATCATTGATGAAGATATTGAAGAGTACTGGGGCTAAGGGAAAGCTTTGGGGCAGGGGTGAAATCCATCAGGTTCTGACAGGTTCTGGAGAACCGGTAGCGGAAATTTTGAGCAGTTTGGAGAACCAGTAGCAGAAATTTTGAGTAGTTCAGAGAACTGGCAAATACCACCTCTGGCTGGCCCCAGAGTGGGGTGGGAATGGAGATTTTGCAATATCCTTCCCCTGGAGTGGGGTGGGAATGGAGATTTTGCAGTATCCTTCCCCTGTCACACAGACCAAGCCACGCCCACAGAACCGGTAGTAAAAAAATTTGGATTTCACCACTGCTTTGGGGTACCCACTGTCTGCATCCCTCCAGGAAGATGCAGTTCCATTAAGGACTATACTCTGAGCTCAGTTTGTCAGCTAGTTACGAATCCATCTGGTGGTGATGCTGTCTAACCCACATTTTGCTATTTTATAAAGTAGTAGATTGTGGTCTATTTTATCAAATGCCTTACTAAAGTCCAAGTAAAATACCCACAGCATTTCTCTAGTCCACTAATTTTGTCACTTTGTCAAAAAATGCAATAAGATTTGCATTTGCACTGGACCCGGCAGTGTTGTCTAATTATCGTCCAGTCTCCAACCTTCACTTTGTGGCAAAGGTTGTTGAGAGTGTGGTTGCACGAGAGCTCCCCCAGCACCTGGATGAAACGGTGTATCTGGATCCGTTCCAGTCGGGCTTCAGGCCTGGGTACAGCATGGAAACGGCATTGGTCTCATTGGTTGATGATCTCTGGAGGGCTCAGGACAGAGGTTGCTCCTCTGTCCTGGTCCTATTAGATCTCTCAGCGGCTTTTGATACCATCGACCATGGTATCATGCTGCACCGGTTGGAAGAGTTAGGGGTGGGGGGCACTGTGTTGCGGTGGTTCTCCTCCTTTCTCGCTGACTGGTTGCAGTCGGTGTTGGCAGGGGGGCAGAGGTCGACCCCGAGGCGCCTCATATGTGGGGTGCCACAAGGGTCAGTCCTCTCACCCTTTCTGTTCAACATTTATGTAAAGCCGCTGGGCGAGATCATCCGTGGTTTCGGGGTGAAGTACCATCAGTACGCTGACGACACTCAGCTGTACATCTCCACTCTGGACCACCCCAACGATGCCCTTGAAGTGATGTCCCGGTGCCTAGAGGCCGTGCGGATCTGGATGGGGAGAAACAGGCTCAGGCTCAACCCATCCAAGACCGAGTGGCTGTGGTTTCCGACGTCCCGATATAGTCAGTTGATGCCATCTCTGGCTATTGGGGGCGAATCGCTGTCCCCCACGGAGAGGGCTTGCAACTTGAGCGTCCTCCTGTATTCACGGCTGTCTTTAGAAGAGCATTTGATGGCCGTGACGGGAAGATTTTTCATCAGGTTTGCCTGATTCGCCAGTTGTATCCCTTTCTGGATCGGGACTCCTTACACACGATCACTCATGCCCTCATCACTTCCCACCTGGACTACTGCAAAGCTCTCTACATGGGGCTTCCCTTGAGGAGCACCCGAAGGCTCCAACTGGCGCAGAGTGCAGCCGCGTGAGTGGTTATGGGAGCGACATGGCGTTCCCATGTAACACCTCTCCTGCGCGAGCTGCACTGGCTCCCGGTCGTCTTCTGTGTGCGCTTCAAGGTTTTGGTTACCACCTTTAGAGCGCTCCATGGCTCAGGACCTGGTTATCTACAGGACCGCCTGCTGCCACCAGTAGCCTCCCACTGGCCGGTACGCTCTCATAGAGAGGGGCTCCTCCGGGTGCCGTCGGCCAAACAATGTCGACTGGTGGCTTCCAGGGGGAGAGCCTTCTCTGTGGGGGCACTTACGATCTGGAATGAGCTCCCCCCGAAGATACAGAGGATCCCGGATCTAAGCACCTTCCGCCGCACTCTCAAGACCTTTTTATTACATCAGGCAGGCCTGGCCTAATTTTTTCCCTTTTTTCCCTTTTTTCCCTTTTTTCCCTTTTTTCCCTTTTTTCCCTTTTTAAAATGCAAATTTTAATTTGTTTTTAATTAGTGGGGGGGTTTAAATCTGTCTTTGGCCAAATTGTTTAATTCGGTTTTATTTTGCTTTTAAATTTTGTACTTAAGTGTTTTATCTTGGGGCTGTTCACCGCCCTGAGTCCTTTGGGAGTAGGGCGGTATATAAATCAAATAAAACTAAACTAAACTAAACTAAGATTTGTCTGGCATTATCTGTTTTAAATCATGCCATGATCAAATCATGGATCAAATCATGGCATGGCATTTAATCACATGACTCTGGGTCATTGTAACCATCATAAATACATGCCAGTTGCCAAGTGTCCTAATTTTTAATCACATGACCATGGAGATGTTGGTCATGTGAAAAATTGTCATAAGTCACTTCGAACAGTCGAACAATTGTAACTTCGAACAGTCAGTAAATGAATTGTACATTGAGGACTACCTGTATTCTATTATTTTGCTTCAGCCACTTAGAAATATTTTACACTGGGGAGTCAGATAACATCATCTTTCATCTGGAACTCTCCTATGTTTTCGCCAAACTCCTCTCTCTCCCTCCCTCTCTCCCTCTCTCTCTCCTTCTCTCTCTCTCCCTCCCTCCCTCCTTCTCTCTCTCTCCCTCCCTCCCTCCCTCCTGTTTTTAACTGGGAAAAGAGTTAAGTGGGAAAGTAGAATAGTGATGGGGCATTTTCTAAATATTCCTGGTAGTAACCCTAGAGCTTGAAGCAGAAAATAGTAGGATTTTGGGGCATGCAGGGAACTGGAACTCACCTGGACTGCTTTGCATAGCTGCAACTCCAGGTACCTAGCATTATTAGGGCTAGAATGATGAAGGTTGCAGTAAATACATTTATACAGTGGAAAAGGCTATATTAGAGTCTCATAGCCTCCCCCACTGTCTAGATGCCTTTGATTGCAATTTTCATCTCAGTAATTCTAGTAGTTCTGGAAACGAGTTGTAGCAACATTTTTTAATATTTTTCCTCCTGGATCACTGTGGTTGCTATAGGTATACATACCCATACAGATTAGATTGGATTGGCAGAAAAGAAAGGGAAGGTGAAATCCAAGAGAGTGCATTAAAAAAATTGAGGTAAGGCTCCAGCAGGAATATATATATATATATATATATTACAATAAGAGCTTTATTAAGACAAGTAGGAGAGAGAAAATAACTGCTTACATGTTATTTATATAATAAAAATATTTTGCTTATTTATGGAATTTTGGTCAAATACTGTAATTCCTTAACAGGTAGTCCTCATTTCAGAAATGCAATTGGGACCAGCATCTCTGTTATTAAAAGATATGAACATAAAGTGAAACATCATGTGACCAGCTGCATTTATATCAGTTCCACTGCAGTCTTTAAATGAATCACCCAGCTGTGAAGGACAACATCTTGTGACTTGCAATTTTCTTGCCAGCTTCTTCATTGCTTCTGCTTCTCCCATGCTGGCTGTCAAGTGCACAAATAGCAATCGTGTGACCATAGATATACTGGGCCAGTCATAATTTCAAGGACCAATCATAAAGCTCTGTTGAAGTTTGAATAGTAGCTAAACAGGGCAGCTGTTAACTGAGAACTACCTGTAGTATTAAAATTCATATGAATTAAAAAGCCACATTGCAGCTGCAAGGCTCTTGGAGATTATCAATTGCAACCCGTTTGCTTAAAGTACATAATAGTGGTGTTATAGCATTCTTGACAGATGTCTAGGTTTTACTTAAAAACCCAGTGAAGGCGAGCACATTGCTTGCTTTATTTCTCCTGGCAGCTTTTCGATACAAAAGCAACTCTCACATCAGGACATTTTTTTTTTTTTCTATTTCCACTATGATTCTTGATCTTTTTCCCCTCCTCTCATACAGAACAATCTTTTATACGCTTACTACATTTCTACTTAAGGGTATTCTTGCCATTCAAGTTAAATACTATGTGCTTAGTTATTTATGAGGCTTGACTACTAGTTTCGTGGCATGTTAATCACTTCTTTGGATAAAATATGGAAGACTAAAAGAGGAAAAGTCTGATTTATACAGTGTATTGTAATAGGACATAAAGTAATTTATTTCAGCATAGCACACTAGAAATTAGGATATAGCTCTAAACCAGTATTTTTCAATCTTGAGAACTTTAAAAAGCGTGGACCTCAACTCCCAGAATTCTCCCATCAGTCCCAGGCAGTCAGGTGGCATTTTCATTTCCCCCCCCCCACCTTCTGGCAAACCAGTCTGGGAAAGCACAGTCTTCTAGGACCACTTCGATTCTTCCTCAAAGCAATAAGCCACCATTGCATTATATGGCATTAAACTGTAAGAGCTTCTCTTTCATCTTACACTCTATAGTGCCAATGCCTATTAATTCATTTTTTAGTTTGTTAATCCTCTCTTACTTTCCAAAATGCTGTACTTTCTCAAGTAGGGGATCCCCCACATCCATCCCTCTTCCTTGTCCAGCTCTACAAACAGGGACTTTCCAAACCATTATTTCAATCCATTACATGGCCTTGAACAAAGTCAGTGTTAATGGCCCTGTTGAAATTCCTAAACTCCAAAAGGGGCAATAGATCTCATTATTAAAAACCACTGAGGCTCCTTGAATTTGGTAACACAGGAATTGGATTTAATGGGTTATTATGAAATCTCATTACTTCATGTAATGAAAGGGACGCGGTGGCTCAGTGGTTAAGATGCTAAACTTGTTGATCGAAAGTTCAACAGTTCGAATCCCTAGTGCCATGTAACAGGGTGAGCTCCTGTTACTTGTCCCAACTTCTGCCAACCTAGCAGTTTGAAAACACGTAAAAAATGCAAGTAGAAAAATAGGGACCATCTTTGGTGGGAAAGTAATAGCGTTCTGTGCGCCTTTGGCATTTAGTCATGCCAGCTACATGACCACAGAGATGTCTTTGGACAGTGCTGGCTCTTTGGCTTTGAAATGCAGATGAGCACCGCCCCCTAGAGTCGGGAACGACTAGCACATATGTGCAAGGGGAACCTTTATCTTTACCTTTAATGAAATCTCTAGCGCTGCGTAATGGGGTGAACTCCCGTTACTTGCCCCAGCTTCTACCAACCTAGCAGTTCAAAAGCACGTAAAAAATGCAAGTAGAAAAATAGGACTAACTTGGTGGGAAGGTAACAGCGTTCCGTGTGCCTTTGGCATTTAGTCATGCGGGGCACTTAACCATGGAATTGTCATCAGACAGCTCTGGCTCTTCGGCTTAGAAATGGAGATGAGACCTCCCTCTAGAGTCAGAATGACTAGCACGTATGTGCGAGTGGAACCTTTACCTTAATGAAATCCAAATGAGAAGCTGGAGGTGCTGGATTTCAATTGAATGGATAGCTCCAAATCTATTGATTGGTGTATCACTTGCTCAACTTCTAATTTCCAGACTTCATGTAGCATGTATCCAGAAGACATCAGTACTACTAAAAACTATTATAGGGACATCCTTCTTTTGGAATGAACCAAGAGCTGGAGCCCAAGAATCATAGGTTAAGAAACCAAACATGGTAAATACCTTTGTTGTTCAGGAAAACTCCAGGTTTAATATAAATGACTTAAAGTACTTGTAAATAAAAAATAAAATTCAGAATTCTTTGGCACAGATGTCTGTGATATGTGGGTCTTCAGTTCTGATGCTTCCTACTTAGGTTATATAATTCACAATGTAACCTGAAAATGCATTGTCCTCAGCAGTTTATTGGTAGGCTCCAAGCCCCAGCACAGAGGAGGAATCATGGAATTGGAGGTGGGATGTAAAAAGCAAAGGTTCAGAAGGATGACTTAAAAGATTAGTTGTTTCCAGTCAGTAGGATGTTTACTAATGACTATTTAGTCATTAGTAAAAAAAGCTCCAGCTTAAAGAATAAACCTTGTAGATATGCAAAAGGACTTACACTTAATACTCAATCTCTTAATAGGGTAAGGATATGCATAGCTAAGAATTGGAAAATAAAAAATAGAATAAATCACAGTCTGGTTTAGGAAAATATGTGAAAGAGTAACCATCCTGCCTGAAAATAGGCTCCTTCGCTTGACACAAGAGGAATAATCACATTTTCCTTCGTTCATAGGAATCTGGGTGCTGATGTCATAGTATCTATATGGCAGATACGGTATATTACAATCTGCAAGCTTTAGGTTAGCATTACTTCCAAATTGATCCATGGCTTGCCATTTTAGAATAAGTCAAAGTCAGAAGCCAAGAACAGATTAAATTTTCATACAATATTAAACAAACCACAGTAGGTGTTACCAAGGCTTGTTTATTTACTGCTGTTAACAGAAAGTGGCAAGTGGGAAGAATCAAGCCACATGCAGAAGTATACTGTTCATTCCTAATTAAATCTCAGATCTTAAGAAATATAGCTTACCATGCATATAAGCATAAAAAGTACCTCCCCAAATCAGAGCAAAATTTTTCAGCAGGCACATATGGGAAAAAGCCATTCCTAATACTGGCCTTCTAAAATTATCCAGCATAGGATAATTAGAAACTGCAGAAAAAACAATTGCTACCAACCTGCCTTCCATTGAGGACCTATATACTACACGAGTCAAAAAGAAGGCTGTGAAAATATTTACAGACCCCTCACATCCTGGACATAAACTGTTTCAACACCTACCCTCAAAACAATGCTATAGAGCACTGCACACCAGAACAACTAGATACAAGAACAGTTTTTCCCCGAATGCCGTCACTCTGCTAAACAAGTAATTCCCTCAACACTGTCAAACTATTTACTAAGTCTGCACTACTATTAATCTTCTCATCGTTTCCACCACCCATCTCCTCCCACTTATGACTGTATGACTGTAATTTTGTTGCTTGTATCCTTACGATTTATATCGATATTGTTTCCCGATTGCTTATTTGTACCCTATGACTATCATTAAGTGTTGTACCTTATGATTCTTTATTAACATATCTTTTCTTATGTACACTGAGAGCATATGCACCAAGACAAATTCCTTGTGGGTCCAGTCACACTTGGCCAATAAAAAAAAAATCTATTCTAGTAGCCCAGTGGCTAGCTTACTAATATTATCATCCAATTGGTATACATCAGGGGTATCAAACTCAGTTCGTCACAGCGGCATCACGTGATGTATTGGGACTTTTTCCCCCTTTACTAAACCAGCATGTGACGCATCTGGCCCATGGACCAGGAGACAGCCCTGATTTAGATGTTTTGCAATACAAAATAAGAGAAACATGATATAACAACCGGGATCTGTTCATACTGTGTGCTCAAGGAAATACAAAGGGATTTTAACTATAAAAGAACACAATAGATTAGGATCTCTTGGAAGCTTGATAACAGGTGAAGTGTGATAAAAGTGTGTAGGTGGCTGAAGGGCAAAATGCCAAACAAAAAGAAGACTGTTGAGAAATGCAAGTTTGAGGGACTTTTTATTCTTTGAACACATTTTAATCCTTCAATAACAAACCAATCTTTTGTGAGCTCAATATTGCCATTTCTGTTCTTTTTTAAAAAGGGGTTATTTCTCTAGAGATTAGGTGAACTATTGTATACCAGCTGCTACGGTACTATGGAGACCAAGACACTATATTCCCAAAGCTTGCTACTTTGAGGCACCATTTCTAACCTGATACCCTTTCAGATGTTGGGGTACTAACAGGACTAATGCTGCTCCCATCAGCTTTAGTCACTCTAGCTATTGGTCACTCTAATGCTGGGGGTGATGGAAACAGAAACCCAAAATATCTGAAGAATACATAGTTGGATATCTATCTAAAGAATATTTCCCTTTCCCCCCAGGGAATTAGACTTGGAAGTATAATTCACTGTCCTATTCTGCAACCTGGGGTTGGTAAAGGATGACAATCAGTGTCCCAAGTACCAACATTTCCTTTTTTTTTTTATGAAAAATGAAAAAATTATTGCTGTACTTGCAATATCATCTGATAAATACGGAATATTTATAAAAAACAAGTGAACCCACAAACACACTTTTCTCTTTTTTTATAAAGAAATCAAGAGAAGTGACAAAGTCAGATTGATTCTTTTTTAAAATAATACTAAAGCTTACCTATTTTGTAACACTGGTAACTGAGAGAATAGTACCAACATTTCCAATCCTGAAAATGATAAGTCTTGATTGTTTGAACAAATAACACTCTTCTTATGTTATTGAACATTTCCAAATAACATTTACTTTTTGTTATCATTGCTATTATTACAAATGAATCGAGTAAGGAAATAAATAAATATGCAACAGGAATGCAGCAATCATTAGGCACAGTGATAGCTATTCCCCCAATCAGTTAATTCAGGGTGTACTATAGTTGGTGGAAGTCCTGGTCAATGCTGGTTAAGAAAAGCTAAGTGGGGTCAGAGCAGGAATGGCACATTTCCTGCATGGATTGTATCAGGTCACCAACTGAGTCACACACCTTTTTACTTTTATGCTATTCATAAAAAAAACTGCAATAGAGTAAGATAAAGGCTTGGTTTTGTTATTTATTTTTTATTTCACTCTGATCACTTGAAGGCCAAACTATACAAGAATTCATTCATACTTTCCAAGAGCATGCTTAAATTTTGCATTTGTTTTAAATTTGGATCCAGTTTAATTTTGAAGGTGTTGGGTAAATGTGGCTTAGCCACATTAAAGCCTGTAGTGATATCATGACTTAATCAAATGCTTTGCTACAGTGTGTAGCAAATCACACACACACACACACACACACACACACACACACACACTGGTTTTTTTTTTGGTGATCTTTTTTTCTGCACAAAGTATATTCTTGGGTGTTCTTGGGTATTTGAGAAGATAGCCACATTGCTTCTAAAAAGGGAAAAAGGGCAAAGGGGAAACCCAGAGAGAATTATCAATTTGAAATTGACAGGACATTCAAACAAGCCTAGAGAGGGATGGAAATGATTTTCTACACATTTCCGGTAATATACTGACATTATCTGATAGATGCCTGTGATATATTGTTAGACCCTTTTGTGTGAAAAATTAAAAATTCTGTAACAATTGAGCAATCTATCTAATCCAGTGTCTTTTTATTTCCCACACAAAAGATCTATTAAACACTCTTAGTAGTCCCATAAATTATCAAACAAGAACTTTTCTGCACAACTGTTCTCCTACTTCTCCACTTGGAGTGTCCATTTTGTTAATTGCTAAGAGTAAACTGATAGACCAATCTATTAATTTATCCAACAGCTTTTAAAACCACTTGAGCTAGTATTTGGAAAGTGCTTTCCAAAAAGAGCTATACAAGAAGAGCAGACCATTAAAAGATAGAAAGTATTTGATGTCTAGATATTGCTGTTTTCTACTAACTCCTTTCAGAAGTTCATAATGACTGAACTTCTGAAAAGGTATAATTCAGGTATAATGGTATAATGTTTATTTTTTTGCATTCCAGTGAGTTGGGATGGCTTACAAAAAGAGCACCAGATAATACAATGATAAAGATCCTCCAACTTGTAAGCTTTATATGGAGAGCAGCAGTCTGTTAAGTTTGATACAGGAAAAGCAGAATTACTTGAATTAAATGCAGTGCAGTGGGATCTGACAGAGAAACTTTATTCTTGAAGAACAAGTTCCAGCATGAATTATAGAAAGAAGAATCAAGATGTATGAGATTGCAAGAAGATACAATCCATTCTTTTAGTATGCTTTGTGACTAAGCATTGAAAAATTGTCATCTCCCAGAATAAATTCTAACATGTTAAAAACTTTGGATGGTAGCTGGATTCAGATACTGTACTAAGCCTGGGTTTGCTTAAGATTTTTTAGATAAATGATAATTGGCTGGGATCATACAGTATCCTAAATCAAAAGAATGAAATGATGTCATGGTTTAGCATGACCTGCAAAACAAATAAAACTATAAAGAAATTTGAATCTACAATCTTCAAGAACATAATCCAGTTTATTTTCCATTTAGGCACAATGATTAACTCCTGTGTTTTTTGCATAAGCATGGGCATATACAAACCTAAAGAGGAGAAAAAAGGAAGTGTGTGAAGGGGAAATAAGAAGGAAGCCTTTTCACAATCTGGGGGTTTACATGAGAAACACTATATTGCTCAGCATTGTCTTTACAGAAATTCACTCAGATTATCCAAATCTAAAAGACAAAATTCCATATTGCAAGTAAGAGAGCTGACACTATACTTTTCCCAGAATTTACTTCCCATTTGTTTATTTATGAATTAAAGCTTTGTGATCTGCGATGTTTAAGAATTGCCTAAAATTCTGACTGCCCTCTTTCATGTGGGTTCTGGAGACCTTAAGCAGGATGATGTCAATTGCGACACATCTCTTCTCCTCACCTCTTTCCCCTCAATAGCTGAAATAGCCACTCTCCAAAGGAAAAGACCGGGGCCAACTTACATGGATCAATAAGAAGAATATCCAAAGACTGAAGGAAGCAAGATATAGGCCTTGGCATGTGCCCAATGTTGTCAACTTTGCCCCCCCTTTCAAAAGCTATGATAAAGGAGTACTGAAATGAGCTAATTAGTCTATCAAATTTATAAATGTATTTATTATTTTTATTTATTTGTTTGTTTGTTAAATTTTATTTGCCATTTTTCTTGCCATAGGGCTACTCTAGGCAGTTTACAATAATAAAATGGGAAAAAATCAAAGGAGTGTAAACAGAAGAAAAGTAAAATAATGGAACAACAAAATAAGCAGTGGAAAAAGAATACAATGAGTATACATCAATATGATCACCAAAAAAGATGAATGGTGGAAGGCAGAGCACAGGGAGGAAGGGAATGGGGTAGAGTCTTCCATCAATCCAGCAACCACCTCCAGTATGGAATTCCCCAGGCCAAGTATCAGAGCCAGGTCTTTAGGCTCTTCTGGAAGGATGGGGGTATGATGTTACTTTAGAGGATAAGATGTTCCAAAGAGCGGGTGTTGCAGCAGAGAAGGCTTTTTCTGGATTCCAATAGTTGGACTTTCTTGACCAATGGGATCCAAAGTAGGCTTCTCTACCAGCACAAGTAGGACGAGTTTATCTTAGCGGGAAGAGACAGTTCATCAGATAGCCTGGACCGATATAATTAAAGGCTTTAAAGATCATAACCAACATCCTAACAACCTACACTTGGAAGCAGACCAGTAGCCAGTGAAGTTCGCAGAGCAGAGGTGTAGTATGGGCTATCCTAGGGGCTCCAAAGATTGTTCTCACTGCCACATGGAAGTTCCCTGTCTTAAAATAGCTTTGGGCCAGTTACACCTTCTTAGTTAGAGTGTAACTGGCCCAAAGCTATTTTAAGACACAGAACTTCCATGGTTGAGGATGGAATAGAATACCCAGATTACGTCCTAATCCACTTTCCAGAGTTGTGGGTAAAATGGGAACAGGAGCACTATGTAGGATACTTCCTAAACCTAAGTAGGTTATAAAGAGTTTTCCAAGAATTTGTGATTGTGATTGTTGATGCGTGAATGGAACGGAGACACCATGGGGGCTTCCTCCTGCTCCTATCCTCCCTAGAAAGGCTGAGTGGATAAATGTGAATGATTGGGGTAGGCTCTACAGGGAAGTGGGCTAGAAGATGCTATAGATAGCCATAGGGTGGGACAGTGTATCAGTATAGTGATGGGCATGGGACTCTATGGGAACAGGAAGGCAGGCCATTACAGGGGAAGAGTCCCCAATGTTTAGTATCGTTGGCATGTTCTGGATCCCTTAGTTCATGCTCAATCCCTGGACAGGATTCCCTTGGAGGTCTGGAGCTTTGGGTGCTGCTGCTGAATGCCAGGTTGGTTAACAACAAGGCTCCAGTCATCTAAGATCTTACTGAGGAGGAACATGCTGATCTGGCGTACATCATCAAGACCTGGCTGTCACTGGATGGGGATTCACCTTTCAGAGATGTGTCCAGCCAGGTTTAGGGTTTGGCACCAGCCCAGGATCACAGTGGTCATTAGAGAAACTCCACCTTCAAGGACCTTGCTTCCCGTGTCTCTGGCTATGAGACTCTTTTTCTCATATGGGACTCAAGGGATCAGCTGGGACTGTTGCTACTATAATGACCTTCTGGCTGCATAGCAACCTCCTTGCCTAAACTACTAGAAGCCATCTCAGGATTGTCAGTGGAGTCCCCCAAACGCATGCTACTGGGTAATTTAAATCTGCCTTCTCTGGATTTGGCTTCAGAAGCAGCTGAGGAGTTCATGTCTTCCGTAATGGACATGGGCCTACCCCATATTGTCACAGGTCCAACTTAAAACAGAATTAGAAAAATACCAGATGTAATATTCTTATCTAAGCAATGTCAATGTTACCTGGTTTGGAATCAAACATTATCCCCCCCCCCCAGTCATGATCAGATCAGACCTGATATCCCTGACACTCTCTTATATCCTCCTCCTCCATAAGGACACTGGACCTGTTAAAATGGTCCATCCTGGAGACTGATGGATCCAAATGGGTTCCAGAAGGAACAACCTGGAAGATTTGCTACACGGTTCTGCTGAAGCTTTAGTAATGGGTTTGGAGCCAAAAGATCACTGAGATTCTGGACAAGATTGTGCCTATGCAAACTCTAGTGACCCTTCGCTCCCATTGTTCCCCATGATTGATAAAGGAACTGAGGGTTCTGAAAGAGATTAAGAGACCTAGGAAACAATTAAATGAATTTTTGGTCTATTCTTGTACAATTGGAAGCCAGGAGAATTGCACTGCTACTTTATTGGAGGGAATTAAGTTAGGGAATTAGATTCTTTTCATACATTTGTGAATTTTATTACTATCCCTTAAAAATATTTTCTGGTACACACGTGTCTATGCATTCTGGATGGCAAAAGTCATGGTTGTGGGATGTGCTAGATCCTGGAAATTATGCTTCAAGACTAACTTGAGAATGCTTTGCTAATGGACAAGTGTGACAGGAATTGTAATTCAACACCCCTCGTTTCTGCATTTGATCTGGTATAGTCTAAATAATCTGACAGTTCTTTGGTATCAAATGAGACTTTTTTCTCTGAAATGTAACATGCTATGTAATTATATATTTGCACCCTTCAATAAAAATGTAATACTTCCAAGTCTTAATTCCAAAGGTTAATTTTGTTGGGGCTGGAACCTATGCAATGCCAGCGGCAGACTACTACTTTTCATTGTTTTAGTAAGTAGTAAGTCGAGTAAGCAATAATAACTTTAGTAAGCAGTTCTTTGGCACTAAAACCAAAGCTGTTATAGCCACCTGATCCCAGGAAAGTTACTTAAGTTAAGATGATGATGCTTTGGATTTTATCACTATTTTCTGGCATGGTGCTTTGGAGAGAGCATGAATTTTGCCATAGAGATCATCACTACAATGATTCACTTAACAACTGTGGCAAGAAAGATTGTGAAATGGGGCGAAACTCATGTTACAAATGTCTCAACAACACAAATTTTGGACTCCATTTTGATCATAAATCAAGGACTGCCTGTAGAACAGTTTGTCTTTCACTTTATTCTATGGAAATGTGGGTATGTCAGGAGAAAAATAAATAAATAATTGAATGCAACAGGAATGGGATAGAAGGGTACATGGTAAAACAAGAAGATATAGGGTCAAGAATGAATGGAAGAGGGTAAAATCAATGTGGGTCAAACACCAAATTCGGTAAGCAATACAAAAAGAATATATTCAAACATGGCCACCTGCAGAGGAGTGAGGATTGAATTGCAAAACAAATATACGAATGAATGGGTCAAGAGAATGGAAGAACTAAGCAAACTGTGATTGGGTACAGCAGCTTCCATAGTAAATTAGAACTATGTCGAAATAAGGATGCACACATCATGACATCATTGTAATATGTGTTGTGATCATGTCTTTACTTCATGAAATCTAAAGTTAAGTCAGTGTTCGGTATTGCCTTTCGGAAGACTCAGAGAATTCCCCTTATGGAATCTCGGATACAGAAAGGTAAATTTTTAATTCCTCTCTCTAATGTCTCTACTACTCCATTGAGAAAGCGCAATCTGCTATTTTGCATGCGCATGCGCCTGGACCATTTGTAATTTCCGAATGTCTTCCCGCTATTGCCATCCCTGCCCAAAAACGAATCACGAGCGCTTAGATAGACGGTCTGGAATTACGTCATCTTTGCTGGTCTAAATATGGAGGTCGCGGCCGTACAAAAGAGCAAAGCGCAGGCGCAATGACTCACGAAAGGCAAAGCGAAGTCAGTAGCAGGCGATAGCAAATGGGGCAAGGGTTGGCATGGCAACAAGGGAGTGGCATGCCAGGCTCCTCCCCACAGCTTGTTGGCGGGAGAATGGCTGAGCAATGAGGTGACGTGCGGGATCCAAGCGAGGTAATTTGCACGGAGAATCGGTGTTTCTGCCTCCAGGGTGGGAGCTTAGAATAGTGGCCTGCCGCTGTGAGGAAAGAGTCGGCTGACATCCGTTTGGGGTTCCGGGGAGCAGGAGGTTGAGGGTTTATAGCAGTTTTTGAACTGTAACATCCATCGTCCCCCAACCATCATGGTCAACATATACGGAGGATGCATGGGCTGTTTTCGGGGTCTGAAGCAGTGATTTAATGGATAAAACTAAATGCAGAGGGAAAGTGTATAGAAAGAATCAAACTTTCTAGCAGCACTTGTTATTCTGAGGTTGCCTTCCCCACTTGGTGCTTTCCAGATGCGTTGGCTTTTATAACTTCTTTAACTTTGGTGGTTGAAGTAGCTGGAAGTATATATTTATCTGCATATATAAATATATCTGAAGGATATCAGATATCAACTTGAGAAAAAATCACACAAAAGTGTGGATCCTCTAGCACCTATTAAATGGCTTTTAAAGGGGGAAAAGCTGATGCAACACACAGTAGAACCCACAGGACAATAATCTATGGCCCATAACGCTATTTCAGTTTTGCTTTTTTGGAAACCCTTGATTTCAATGAGTCATTGATCTGATTCAGTAAGGTTATATTTGTAAGGAACATGATTTCATTATATATATATTTCATTATGTGTGTGTGCATGCGCACACACGCACACTCACACACACACCTCAATGGTCTTCAAGCAACTGTATATTTTGAAAGAAAAAGTTGAAGATGCAGTTCTGAGGCCTAGTTTTTCTCTTACCTGTTGTATTTCAGTGTTCAAAATTCTTCATTCTCTTGTTTTATTCATCACAGGCAAAAATTGAAAGGACACGGTAACTGTTCTCAAGCAAGTTGGACTTGATTTTAAGTGGATAAATTCTAACCAAATGAAAGAGTTAAGCAGCCCTTAATTTGGTAAGGGAAAGTGATAATTTTGTAGCGTTGATTCTGGATGCCTGAGAGATCAGATTCTGTAGGAAAAGTAATTTGAAACCCTATAGTTATGGGGTTTTTCAATACCAGAATTTTTAGTTGGAATAGTTGATTATGCTTTTGGGAAACAACATACTTTTGATGAAGCTGACATGGGGTGATCTTCAATTTTTAGGAAAGCCAAGATGGAAAACAAGAGGAAGGTTTCCGTGAGAAGCATTGGTATTGGGGACTTTACCCCATCACAACAGAAAAGGCCAAGAGGAGGAGACTGGGATGAAGATGGTCCTTCACAATTTGAAGAAGAGCTGGCTTTTCTGGATGAGGTGGAGGCTGAGGTGGCTCTAGAAATGAAAGAAGCACAGTTATCATCTGATGCCATTCCCCTTGGTATGGCATTCCCATCCCAGAATTGGGAAAATATTTTCTGAGGCAGAACAAATGCCACAGCAGTGAGGGCAGCTGCCGAAGGATGATATGTGGATGATAGTGTCTGGTGCTTGTGATCCATATTAAAATTAAGCTTTTCATTTCTGTTAAACTCTCTGTTACACAATTCAAATTTATTTTAATATACTGTTTCAATGTTTTAAACATTATTACAAGTAGTCCTTCCTCTACAACCACAGCTGAACCACAAATTTCCATTGTTAAATAATGGAATATTTGTTATTTGGCAATTGTTAAGTGAGTTGTGTCTCATTTTATAACTTTTTTGCCATGGTTGTTAAATGATTCACTATAGCTGTTAAGTGAATGGCATGGTTGTTAAGCGAATCTGGCTTCCCTCATTGACTTATCAGAAGCTCTCTAAAAAAGGTTGCAAATGACAATTCCAGGACCCCAGCCTGCTGCAGCCATCATAAATACATACCAGTTGCCAAGCAGCTGAAGTTTGATCACTTAACTGTGGGGATAAGTGCAAGAACTGGTCATAAGTCACTTTTTTCAATGCCATTATAACTTTAAATGGCCATTAAATAGTTGTAAGACAAATACCACCTGTATAACATTGCCATTTATATCTCCCAATATTACAGAAAGATATTATATACATCTTGTATCATATTAAGACTTATTAAACAACAGCTTGGGGTCTATGTCTCATATTCCATGCTACCTTTCCTTCCTCTTCATGATCCTTTAAAGTGCAATTATCTTTAATTGTTCAAAATATGGGTTTGATTAAAATAGGATTGGTGAATAGCTGTATTATGAGCTTTTCCTTCTTTTAGGTAACCTCTTCTCATCAGTACACAACCCCAAGTGGCAGAGGCCTCTGCCTCCCAAAATAAATCCCAAAGAGGCAGGCCTGTGTTTCCAGCAAGTGGAACTAGACTATTATGTGGGTAAGTATGTAAACTGGTTTGAGTTGCTGATAAAGAAATTTTTAAAGGGGTTGAATGACAGATGGTTTTATTCTTTTTCCTAGAAAAAGATTTGCAGAACTAGATATTCTTATTCCTTGCTAAACAATAACTCTCTGCTCCTGAGGGGAAGTCTAAAACTGTTATCGTTTCTGGGGGTTTTGACAGTTAGAACAGATGCACAAAGTTACCAACTCTTCAGAAAAAATGGGCAAGGAATGGAATTCCCCGTAAAGGATTTAATCCCACTTTTGTTTTACTTTTGTTTGATGTAAGAAGGTACCATAGCAGGATATATAGAAATGTTTTTTCTATGTGTCTATGAAAGATAAGTGAAATTAGGAAAATTTTCTCTAAGAAAGATGAATTAAATTTAAAAACTCATCCATGCCCTTGTATCTTCAGTAAACATAACACATTTATCCTATTGAAAATATATGTTGTTTGGGAGAAAAGTCCTACTTTTTTTTCAGAGACATATATTATATATACCAATTTTTCTTAAATGTCTGTATTTTTTTAAAAAAAGGAAGAGAATGATTGCTAAATCATGTGTATTGTATAAACAATCCAGAAAATAATAATTCTAAATAGAATTCTCAGAACTTAAATATGAAATGTAGTTGATGAAAACCTGAAGGTTACCGTGAATTCCTATTTGCATGTTTATTTTACCTAGATGCTGAATAATGAAAAGATACTCTGGAATTTTTAAATTGGAAAATCATACAATACTGCTTTTTCACTAATTAATATGTTCTCATTCTGTTCCTGAATCAGGCTCTCACATCCCTGGATTCCCTGGTTGTACCCAAGGTTCTGTACCTGTCCTGCGAATGTTTGGTGTCACTGCAGCTGGCAACAGTGTCTGTTGTCATATCCATGGTTTTGCACCTTATTTTTATGTACCTGCTCCACATGGTGAGTAAAAATTTATGATTGATGGAAGGTCTGTCTTGAACTTGATTCTTACAATAAGATTTATTTCCCTTTGTTTTTCTTTAGGATTCCAAGCAGAGAATCTGGCTGAATTTCAACGGGAACTGAATACAGCTGTGATCCGGGACATGCGGTCCAACAAGGATGGTTTGAACCAAGTTGTTCTGGCAGTGGAGATCTGCAAAAAACAGAGTGAGCATTTGTGAACAGTGGGTGTATAGCCATCCTGTTTAGATGGCAAGGAGTTGGATTAGATCTAGATATGGGGTACGTGGGCCTTAAAATCACAATTTGGTTATAGCAACACAATATTGTGCTTTCACACTGAATCCTCATGATGTTGCTTTCACTGCTACTCCCCAAAGCTGTTGTAGCTGGTTGTACGTTATAGATTAGAATGAACATGCTTGGATAATATATCATAAACACCATGAACAATTCCAAATTAACAAATCAGTCCATTCTAATCTTTCTTCTGTGGATAGAATTGCTTCCAAGCACTAAATAAGGAAATTTTATAAAAGTTATGTTTTCTTTTCCTATGGACTAGTAACTTTTTTGAACTTGTTACTTGGGCAGCTTTAATGTATGCAAATTTTCAGGAGGCAAAGAGAAGGAACAATAAGCAAATATAAAGGACATTAATGAAAGTCTTTTATATAAATTAATTGGATGAGAGATAGGGATTTGAGGTTTTGGGAGTGATAATCCTCTATTTTTAAAATGTCTTTTAAGACTTCTCCTCATTTTAGATATGTATGGTTTTCATGGACCACATCTCTTATCCTTCCTGAAAATTACAATGGCACTGCCTCGGCTAATTGCTCCTGCCAAGAGATTGCTGGAACAAGGGCTGCGATGTGGAACACTGGGGACACACAATTTTCAAGCCTTTGAAGCCAATATTGATTTTGAAATCAGGTGAGACTTAACTATTGATGCAGTTGACTTCCTTTACCAGGCATTGATTTTAATCTCAATAAATCCTTCAGAACCATAGGTGTCATGTAGTTTGCTTGGTGATAAAATGGGAGAACCTTGCTAAGACTCTCAATGTATTGTACTAGAATATAACACTTCAGTAGGATAGAGTATCTAGCCCTCAAAATTGCTTGGAGTTACAGTATATGGTTTTTACAGGAGGCCTAAAAATTGACATGAGAATGAGACTTCAGTGCTTACATGATTTCACATGTTTATGAATGAGCTTTTGTTTACCAGAAATTACTAATCAAGATTCTGCAATGCAATAACTGGAAGTGGGCTATAAGTACAATTAAATGTATTTTGAAATGTTGCCTCTATTCTTAATTTTTCCTGGTGACTTTCAAATGAGTTGAGCTTAAATTCCCATAATTCTTAGCCATTGCATTTGAAGGCCAGCAGTTATGGAAGGTCATCCTAGACTGTTTTGTAATATATTTAGACACAAAAAAAAACATAAAAGAGACATAAACAACAAGCTAAATGAATAAAATACAGATGGAGCATATGCCCATAATTTAGTAAGCCATTTTACAGTGAGGGAATCCCTGTGGTTATCTTTTTGAACTGCATTGAGAATTACTCTTTTATTTATTTATTAATTTTATTTCTATACCGCCCTTCTCCCAAAGGACTCAGGGCGGTGTATATCCTGATTAAAAGCACAAAGACAGACAAAATTTAAAATTATTAAAATTATTAAATGATAGGCTCAATTTAAAACCCCAAATTTAAAATCCCATTTTTAAAAACCAATTAAAATCTTTACCTTGATAGCCCAGCCTGGCAGAACAACAAGGTTTTGAGGGCACAGCGAAATACACGGAGATCAGAGATTTTACGAATTTCTGGGGGCAGTTCATTCCAAAGGGCAGGGGCTCCCACAGAGAAGGCCCTCCCCCTGGGTGTCGCCAGCCGACATAGTTTGGCCAATGGCACCCTGAGGAGACCCTCTCTGTGGGAGCGGACTGGCCGGTGGGAGGCTACTGGTGGCAGAAGACGGTCTCGAAGGTATCCAGGTCCAGTGCCATGGAGCGCTTTAAAGGTGGTAACCAACACCTTGAATCGCACCCGGAAGACCACTGGGAGCCAGTGCAGCTCGCGCATGAGGGGTGTCATGTGGGCACAATGAGTTGCACCCATAACCACCTGCGCGGCCGCATTCTGGACCAGTTGGAGCCTCCGGGTGCTTTTCAAGGGGAGCCCCATGTAGAGAGCATTGCAGTAGTCCCAAAATGGAGGTAAGAAGCTATAATGCTTGATGGTGGTGAGGACCAAATACCTCTCGTCATCTCTGTCTCCAAATGTAGGTTCATGGTAGACCGGGATATTGTTGGCTGTAACTGGATTGAATTGCTTGCTGGAAAGTATCGCCTGCGACAAGAAGAGTCTGCTGGAGAATCTGATAAGGAGAATCCACGCAAGGTGGTGTTGATGGGGAGAGTTAGAAAAGCCAGAACATATTCAGAAAGGAACGACAAGAAAATCAGAGGACTAGAAATATATCTGTATAAAGAGAGAGTGAAGAATCTAAATGACCCTTTCCAACTTTATGATTTCTCTTCACCTTCATTCTCATTGTGTCCTAACAATACTGTCTGAAATAGGCAAAAAGTAAATTACTAGTCCAGAATTATCCAAAGCTTCATTACATAGTATGCATTTGAACCTAGTTCTTCTCGTTTATTACATTCTAATAGTGACTATATTGTATAATTATATAGGCTGTACCTCTCTTGTAAGAAGAGAGTCTTGTGAGTGCATTGAATGAACTGGCTAAAGTTTGAAGCATAGGCTCATAGTTATGATGTTCGAGCAGAAGAAATATTTTCTGGAATCATTGATTCTGCATCAATCTTAAATTGGGAACATACAAGGGCTGAAGACCTTTTACAGGAACATCAGGCTTTGCTTTTTCTCCTGTTTTAGGTGTCACTCTGTCAGTTGGAAGCTGATGTGGCTTGGATGGATTTCATTAGCCATCCACCTGAGGGAGAATGGCAACGTATAGCTCCCTTGCGTGTCCTCAGTTTTGATATTGAATGTGCTGGACGTAAAGGTATTGAGGGCAAATAAGCTATATAAGAATTGCTATCATGTTTAAGACCCTGATAAGGAGAGGAGTGTCAGGTGAAATATTCAGCTGGTAATTAAATATATCAGCTTAAGCTTAGAAGTAGGAATAATTGCCATCGTACACAACAGAGCAGTTGTCAGAAGGCTCATATAGCACACATACAAGGTTGCATTAGCTATATGAGCCAAACAAATCCTTTGAATAAATAAAGTGGGTGTGTGATTTAATTGTGCAATGCTTTATTGATTACAAATTAGAATTATCAATTACTCATTATTTTGTTAGATGCAAGTTCTGCTTTAAAAGAATGGTTTAGAAACAGATCCACAGTTTTAAAAGCTTGGAATATGGGCTCTGAGGCTTCCCATCTAAGTTAAGTTATAACAATAAACTGCTTATAATTCAGATTCAATAATAGATGCCCTTGAGAATGAAAAGTTGAGGTTATATTAATGTTATCTTAATGTTCTCTTCTATACCACATCCCTTTTCTGTGTTTTGGCTCAGGCATTTTTCCTGAACCTGAGAAGGACCCAGTAATCCAAATTGCCAATATGGTTCTACGTCAGGGTGAAAAGGACCCTTTTGTGCGTAATGTCTTCACACTACAAAACTGTGCCCCCATTGTGGGCTCTCAAGTGCTTTGCTTCTCAAAGGAGGATGAACTTCTTAAGGTAATGCTTACATTATCTTAGATCTCTGGAATGTGATGAGCAATGTTTTTCAAACTTAACAGCTTCAAGATATATGGGCATCAGTTCTTAGAATCCCCCAGCCAGTATGCTTAATATGGAATGTATAGTTTTAGGATTTGTGTGTGGATAATATACCCCATTTTAGGTCATATTTATGTAGAAATACTGAAAATTCAAAAGATCACAAACTTTTAGGCACCACTGTAGATAATATGATGGAATGCTGCACAAGTTCCAGTGTGAACTGTGAAAGTGATGATAAGGGATGAATATATGTGGTCTAATGGGTAAGACAAGATAGTTCTGTGGGAGTGCTCACAGCTTTACTATGTGAGACAACCCAGGAGCAATAACAGCAAACAGAGGTTTGTAATAAATAGTGGTTTTATCTACAAAAGAATATATACTGTACATACACGTACTGTAGGCAGAAATCAAACAATCAGTAAATTACAGCAGGGAAGAACACAGGGCGAGAGAGAGAGACACCCTAATAGGGTCGTGTTATTATTATACAGGCTCTTGAATGGATAACAGCTAAAAACCTTGCTGACTCATTCCCATCATTACATCAGTGCATCATTGCATCATCATAGCAGCTGGTCAGCTCTTAAATCACTACCCTGACAAGTTCTTACGTGCTAGACTATGAAAGAAGCAGGATGTGAAAAATATGGAATGCATTAAAACTGACATAAAAAGTGGGGAAAATAATATCCTAGACATGGAGGAAAAACAACAGAATAGATTATATAATTTCTACTTGTTCTACCCATTCCTCCCTCTTTCAGTTTGGCCTGGGGTTGGTTTGTTTATTCATCATATTACAGGAAACCTTGATTTACTATATCTTGGAGCAATGGATTTCATATGTAATGGATAATTTTTCTGCATTAAGTGAAATTTTATTCGCATAAATAAGTATCTACATTGCAAGTCAGTGGTGGGTTGCTATCAGTTCGATCCAGATCTCGCGAACCGGTAGTAGTGGTGGCGGGAGGCTCCGCCCACCCGCCCGGATGTCATCACGGATTATCTGTGCATGCGCAGAAGTGCTGCGCATGAGCAAAGCAAGCATGCGCTCCTGTACCTTACCAGTAGCGAAGGTAAGTGGAACCCACCCTTGTTGCAAGTGACTCCTGTCCAACTGAATGGACATTTGTTTATGACTTTCAGTCCCTCCCTCCAACTAGTCCATTAAAATGAGGCTTATTATATTGGAAAAAAATGCAAATATCCAAGGTTGAATGTGAGCAAATATAGTATGAGAAGAAAGGCTTAAAAAGCCATTGGTTTTAAGATACAAGAAACTTTATTTCATGGGATTGTCATTTCTGAATAGAGTAGTTACTCTCATAAGCATGAAGTTTTTCCATTCTGATCTAAGCACTTATGTACTTGGGAGGGGATGATGGAATAGTTGTATTTCTCCTGAATTAACATAGTAGGACCATGGAAGATCTCTGCCTTAAACTCTTGCAGAGCTGAGAACTAAACTAAACAATAAATAATTCTGGTCCAAATAGGCTGATGTCTTTGTAAATGACTTCAGTTGTTTCAGATTCTTCTGATGAATCTGAAGCTGATACGCTTCAAATCATAGCATCAGCTTCTAGTTTCAGCTTCATTTATGTGCATGCACGAGAGGCCCACATAGACTCATTAAGCATTCAAAAAAATAAAAGTAGGGATTGGTTACAGCTCAGTGCTTCGTTAGGAAGGATCCAGTTTGCTTTGAAGAAAAGATTAAGCTGAGATGGTAGAGAGCACTCCTTTGAGTTACTGCTGCCGGAGAAGCAGATTGCAGGTTACCCAGTTAACTTTTGATGCATGGATGTTTTGTTTTGATGCTGGTCATACTTTTTTTTGAATAGGTAAGTTACCTGTAGCAACTGTTTTGTAAGAGCATCTCTCATGCTTCATGATCCAAATATGTCCTTTGGGCTAAAATGCCTAAAAATTAATAAATGTTTTTGCAGACTTGGGCAGAATTTATACGAACTGTAGATCCTGACATCATCACCGGCTATAACATCCAGAACTTTGACCTTCCTTATCTCCTCACCAGAGCCCAGACTCTCAAGGTAATCTGCACGTTTCCTTCTAGTAGTACTTTTTGTTTTCTTCAAATGATTTGTATTAAAAATATTTCATCAATCTATAGAAGGGATTGCTAATTGAATAGGAATCTCTTTTTTTTCATCATTTTCATCAACAAACTATAATCAATTAATTCCATACTGTAATCTTACCTATAAATTCACTTGCCCTGCCCATACTCTTCATTCATGCCTCAAAGCTTGTTTTTCTTCATCCCCAGGTCATCCCATTTCCCTTCCTGGGTCGTATTCTTTCCCGCAAGTCTGTCATCCGTGACTCTTCCTTTCAGTCTAAGCAGATGGGACGGAGGGAGAATAAAGTCATTAACATGGAAGGCAGAGCCCAATTTGATCTACTTCAGGTAAACAAAAAAAGTCCCCCCTCCCCATAGTTCCATTTTAGTGATGGGAAATTGAAGCTGAGAGGCAGTGACAGCTGGAGGCTCTCAGATACAAGGCCCAGTATTTTGCCTATGGGGACATGCAGTCTCATAATTTAGCTTTTCCTCTTCCTGTAGGTTTTATTGAGGGATTACAAATTACGCTCCTACACATTGAACGCTGTCAGCTACCACTTCCTGCAGGAGCAGAAGGAAGATGTCCAGCATTCTATTATTACAGACTTGCAGGTAACATTTGATAGCCAAGCCTTGCAAGTAGTAATTTTTTCCCTTGGTATAAACACCCTTTTGTAGTTGTTACTGGTTTGGTTATCCCCTTGGCCTCTATCTGTCAAATGATTGATTTGGATGACTATCAAGTCGTCTGTGATACGTTGTACAGTAGAAATGAGAAATCCAATCCATCTGCCAGATCTCTCTGTCAAATTTGCTATGCCTCTGTCCTTAAAGCCTATACCCCCTTAGGGAATAACTACTTAAAGATATTTCTCTTGAAGTGTTGGTGGGTTCCACTCTCACTTTTTCTCAGTGTTCCTTATTTAAAGTAGTGTACATTTTGAAGTCGTAAATACCATCCCTTTTTAGCAGTTTATATTCCTTCCTGTAAGATCAAGGAACCAAATGTTAGTTTTTGCAGAGCTCATTTAAAACTGTATGGAAGCAAAACAATCCTCTGCTTGCATCTGCACCTCTCTTTTCCTTTTTGTTTTTGTGCCTATATTTTTCTCTCACTTCTCAGACCCTCCCTGACTTCTTGACGCCCTTACATTGGTGTTTTACATGGCAAACAGAGTGAGTGCTCTTCTAGTGCTTACTAGAAAGGACTACCTAAACATTACATAGCATGTGTCTTCCTCTCTTGATTTTGTCATTCTCTCTTGATTTTTGGCATGTCATTGATATAGAAAGCCCTCCTTTTTTTTGATATAGTTAATTCTTATGAATATCCTTTGCTTCTTTACTTCTTTCTGAAAGGGATTTTTTCCCCTTTAGAACTTATATAATATGCTTTTACAATTCCAGAGAAAAACAAATAAAATCAACTATTAAACAGCCATAAACTTTTCAGGAGAAGAGATAACTAGGAAAAACCCCTTTATGTTTGGCAGTAATCCCTTATACCTCAGATAATAAAATTAAACAAAATAAAAGGCACAGTCACAATACAAAAAAGTTATTTTGACTTGGACAAGTTCTTTAAATCTTGTGAATCTCAGATGGAAAAGTCAGTGTATTATACAAACTAAATTACCGGTACATCAGGTGTCAGGATTTAATAGACTGTCGTTTTTAATTTCTCTGTGCAATAGAGGGAGCAAGGGACACAAGGTGTCCTCGCTTTTGAAGGCCAGCACAAGGCTTTCATCACTGGAGAGGAACTGTATCAGATGAATTAGAAAAGCCCAACAGCCATTTTGTTCCATTCTTGATCAGGGAACATAAAAGAAAATGGATTAAATGGTGCACATAGCTGATGTCCCCTCTCAAGGAAGATGACATATTTTGGGCAGTTCAGGTAGAACTACCTTTCCCTGAAAAAGACATGAGACGTTCCTCAGTGATCCTGCTAGCTTTGCCTATGCTTTGCCTTTTCTCTTTGAGAAGGAAAAATGTGATGAGACACAGGTAAAATGTGAGGTGACAGCCCATTCAGGGTAGGGGTGGGAGGTTGTCAGACTGGCCGATCAATAGTTCCTCATACCTGCCATAGAGTATGGGTGCTCAATCTTTTTTTGGGGTCAAGGTTCTTATATCATTTTTTATTAAGGCTGCATGTGTACGTAACAAGGTGAAAAGTGGGTGTCAGCTAAAGGGGAAGTGCATATGTCCAGAGTAAAGCACATAATTTTCTTTAACCTCATTCACTTCTTTTCATAAATTGATTTTTCTCATTCCACCCTCCTCCATTATCCAATCCTAAAATCTCTGTTTAATTTAAATTTATATATTAAAAATTAACAGTGAATGAAGAAGTTAGCCTTGAGTTGAACTTCAGTCAGTTATGCTTGAGGTGAATCATTGAGCAGCTAATAGAACTATCAAACAGTTATTTTTTCTACGTCTGAAAAGAGTGGGGATGAGTGTTCCCAGGGCAGGATCTCAGCCGACCCATAAAATCAACAGACAGAGGGCTATACCACCCTTCTCCATTCCCATACCAAGTTGCTGTCTCTACCACTTTGCTTCCATTACTTGGAGAACACTACATGAACAGTGCTTCCATTGCTACCTGGAATTTTCCTGTTTCCCTATAAATTTGGCCAGCTTTTATACCTAAGACATATACATGCATATATTTCTTGACTCCTGTTTTTCCCCTCAGAAATGAATGTTTGTGTTATTTAAAAAGAAACCAACTGGATGAATTTAATCATTTTTGTATTTATTTGCCCAGAGCTGAAATGATACCTCCTTGTCCTCCTCTTGACCATCTTTAACTTCCCCTTGCAGAATGGTTCAGATCAATCACGTCGGCGACTGGCTGTGTACTGCCTCAAGGATGCCTATCTGCCCCTGCGGCTTTTGGAGAAGCTCATGTGTGTCATCAATTACATGGAGATGGCAAGAGTCACTGGGGTACCTCTTGGCTATCTCCTAGCCCGGGGGCAACAAATCAAAGTGGTGTCCCAACTTCTGCGGCAGGTAAGGAAAAATTGATCTTTTGCCAACAAGGCCAGAAGATCATGAGTAGACAGGCGGGGGGAGGGGGGGAGATCAGAAGCTCAAATCTTGAGAAGATACTTACTATGCAATGTGTGCAAAGAAATACAGAGTGTAGCTGTCCACTGCCTCAAAGATGCTTATCTGCCACTGTGATTTTTGAGAAAGCCCGATGTGTATCGCTAATTACATGGAGATGACGAGAGTCCCTGGGTTACCTCCCAGCTAATCCCACATTTATCCAGTAGCAAGTTGATATCTATTTAGTTCTGTATACATAGAACTGTTGTAAAATAGTATTTCCTCCTAAGAAGGACCTTATAAAATTGAATTCACAACTGAAGAATTAAAAGCGCAAGTGCAATATCGATATATGGTCCAATTTTTATTACTTTACTACTATTATTAATTACTATTTTATCTCACCCTTACTCCAGAGAACTCATGGTAGCATATATTCTCCCACTATCTCACCTCTAATCCGAACAACTGTTCTTTAAAAAGGGATGGGCTAATGGATAATTCAGTAGTAACTGATTGAAGACCCGAACCTGGATTCTCTTGTCATCATAGGAACCACCATGTTGGTTTTCTTATCAGTCATATTTATGTCTTGCGACAGTCATGAACAGACTCTCAATGGCTTTAGATAAAACTACAGAATGTCTCTTCTTTCCAGTTCCTTTTCAGTTGTCCTTCATTGCTTTCTGGGTTTAGAATCCATGTGGTTTGTTCAGTTTCAGTTTATGATGATATTTGAATCCAGCCGTTTTACTCAAGCTATTACCATTTAGACTTAGAATATCCCATGAGCCAAGCCAACCATAGGTGATCAACAAAGCATAATTAAAACCTCATGGTTTAATTTGTAAATCTGGCAATTGTAACTTTTGTAAGTTTGGATTGTAAAAAAAAACTTTCAGTGTTATACTGCATTTTATTTCTTCACTGCTATCTCTAACCACACAAGGAATATTTCTCTGAATATATATAAACTGACAATATGAAAAAAACTAGAAAAAAATACATAAATCGTGATTCATCAGTAATAATTAAATGTGTATCATATTATAAGGTGTGAAGAAATGGGACAGTTTTTAGTTAAAAGTTTACTACTCCCCAACCCATTCTTATTGAATGGGTTTAGGGAATTGAACTTATTTTTTGCCAGGTATATTGAAAATATAATGGATAAAAAAGAAGCATGGTCAGTAGACTTAGGAGAGGATTTAATGGAAGAAGTCCCACCTAATAGCAGAATGATAAGAGTTGCCCCAGAGCTGATATTTTTCTCTGTTCAAAGGCTATGAAGCAGAATCTGGTGATGCCAGTGGTGAAGACAGAAGGTGGGGAGGACTATGCAGGTGCAACTGTCATTGAACCTCTGAAAGGGTAAGTTTTGTAAGTCCAGAAATTGGGGAAATGAGAATTTTCTTACATTAATGGATGTGAGGGTGGGAAGGAATGTATATGTGCGTGTATTGTGTACTCTTGTTGAGAGGTGTTGCAGAAATGCATAAGCAAACCTCGTGTTGTCCTAAAGGATGGCTCTTTTTGCTTGGTTTGGTTCAATGAAATGCATGAACATGGTGCTTTGAAAATATGTGTCAGTTAGATTCAGGCCATGTTAAAGTAAGCCATAACAACAACATATATGAATCTAATTATTGAGCTTTTCTTCCATATGTAAATCTTGGCTTCAGAAATAAGGAGTGGAAGTGGAAAAGTGGACCATGGTGAGGAACAATGAGCTGGGTCCCAGGCTATTTCAGCTTTGGGCAATGGAGAAGCAGGCTCTAATTTGAGAAGGAGATCCCATGAAATTGACTTGAATGCCAGACTCTTCCCTTGATGAAAGGTGGAAGAAGGATGAAACGATTTTCTGGAGGGATAGCACAGAACAGCATTTTGTCTTACTCAGTCCTATTCAGCTTGCCAGATTCATTGGGACTGCAGTTAAAGACATATTTGCTGAGATTTCTGGGACTTGTAGTTGTAAGATCTTTGGAGAATGCCATTGGAGAAGAGGAGGGTGGTAGTGGAGGAGGAGATGAGAGAGAGATTAGATTACATAAGATTAGATAGACAGACAGATAGATAATTCTCTCCCTTTCTCTTTATATGTGAGGGGAGGTATACACATTTAAATAAAAATATTTCCCTTTTAGCTATTATGATGTGCCAATTTCAACCTTGGACTTCTCCTCATTGTACCCTTCAATCATGATGGCTCACAATCTGTGCTATACTACTCTTTTACAACAGGGGGCAGTTGAGCGCTATGGGTGAGTGAAGAAGGATTGTTATCTTGATAACCTCTTAGTCAGTTACCCGGAGAATTGAATAGGAGGAAATCATAAATGATAAAATCTACTAGTCCACATTTTCTGGAGTTGGAGGGACAAGAATGGCTTCTTGATACTTCATGTTGCTTGGCACAATTATTTCCCCAAAAACTGATTGGTTGTAAGCCTCATTATTTGCAAGTTTGATTTATCAAAATCCAAATACCCCAGATCATCTCCAATAACATTTTTATTGTAGATGAATTTAAGGGATTTGAAGCAGGAAACCTGACTAGGGAGGGGAGATGGCTGTGGTATATTATTGAAGCAAGATGTAATTTAAACTAAGATGGTAACGTTTAAACTAGCAGTCTGGACTTCTAGATTATTTATGATCTGACCGATTGTTTCCTGTTTTACTAGGCTTTCCCCAGAGCAGTTCATTCGCACCCCTACGGGGGACCATTTTGTGAAGTCATCTGTTCGTAAAGGTCTTCTGCCTGAGATTTTGGAAAACTTGCTGGCTGCTCGTAAGAGGTGAAAAGGAAGGAATGTGGGCATATAGGTCATAACATGTAGAATATAGGAACAGAAATTGACTACTTGAACAGAATAGAACACATTAATAGTTCTGGTTCAGTCTTGCTATCTCCAATTAAGAAAATGTCAGGAAGCAGGGCAGTAAGTGAGTAGGGGACATTATCTAAAGCACTGGATAGCTGTTCTGATCAGAATGGACATTTATTGGCTTAGATTACAGTATGAACCCAGTCATTGGCAGGAGCCTGAATCCATAGATATTTTTGAACACAGACTGAGCTGGTAAGGGAAGCTAGTAAAGAAGAACTGGTGGTTTTACCTCATTCTGTTCCCTCTTTGGTTAAGGGCCAAGCTAGAATTGAAGCAGGAGACTGACCCATTTAAGCGACAGGTGCTGGATGGACGGCAGTTGGCTCTCAAGGTCAGCGCCAATTCTGTTTATGGATTCACTGGGGCCCAAGTAGGCAAACTACCTTGCCTTGAAATATCACAGGTAAGCCTGACCTCTCTCAAAGTTAGGGGAGTTCCACAGGATCTGTTTCTGAATGCTGGAAGCCATTGTTATGTGTCTCCTGTTGGGGCAGTTGTGCATCTACACAGGACACATCCATGTTTCAATAAAGCATTTGCTATTAGTTGTCACTAAAACTGATTCCTGTCTTTGCCCTCTTGTTCCTTCACTTGCTAATAGCTTGTGCTGAGATATTAAAAACTATTTTTACATTTTAAACTGAACCAATGTTTTATTCAGTTGATCAACTGAAGCTTTAAAGCAAGCAGAAGGAAGTAGAAAAATAATAATAATTTCATGTGAGGGGTTAAAGAATTGCCATCGAATGTTTTTTTTAAAAAAATACTATACAGATCCTTGTCTAGGACAAGGTAATCTAAGATAGCCATTTCTAATTTGGACATTTTTGAATATAACTTCTACAAATCTCAACCAACAGAACCAGAAATAAGGGATGATGGTAGCTATAGTTGTGCAATATTTGGAAAGAGTGATGTTGAAGATGATTTGTATGGTGACAATTAACTATGACAACTAAACAAAAACTCTGGCAGATAGATGTGCTTTCTCTGAAAAGATAGGCAAGGGGAAGCCCATGATCTATCTGGGATAGCCCAAGGTGTCGGGTTATCTATGCCCGAAAACAAAATGTTCAGCTTTTGCATCTTGATTATTCTAGCTACAATTCTACAAGTTTGGTTAGATAGCCAGCAGATATTGCTTGGAAACTAAGCAGGCTTTCTAAGTGGGTGGGGAACTTAATATCAAGAGATCGAATTTCAGGGGTCACTATTTTCTAGAAACATTGTAAGAGAATTAAAGATTGGTTTTAATTGTCTGATTTATTGGCTTTTGAGTACTATTGAACATGGTCTCTATAAGATATATGCACTTTTTAAATTGTAGCAGTTTTTTTAAAAAACACGACTGTTAGGGAGGAGCATATTTAGAAAATGATTCAGAGGAAGTGCTTTATACTAAATGCAAGCACAGCACCTCTCTGCTGTTCGTCTAATGGAAGCCTGGTTTTGCCTGACTTCCAATGAGTCTAGAAGCAGAAAAGATGCCACTGCTTTGAAGAATCTACTAATTAATTCAATTCTTGAAGCATTGGCATTTTCCCCCCAGTCCTACTGATTGCTCAGTTTTTACTCAGGACTTCTCTTAAAGTCCTTCTGCAAGCACTGAAATGCCTCTGAACAAGATAATATTAACAGCCCAGTTGCTACTCACCAACTAGATTTCCTATTAGAGGAAGTGATAAGAACCAATTTACTGGGTCAGAGTCAAAAACTGCCTCCCCGTTGCAAAAATATCTTCCTCCTTCTGATTTAATTAAAAGGAAAAATGAAAGCATATTTTGTAAACCAGATGCTGTAGTTGTGATAAGCTGAAATGCCTTCTAGTTGTTAGTTAGAAATAATCCTTGATTCTTTTTCTATTTACACAAATTCTGTACAGTAAATACTCTTGCCTGGGTATGTATTGCTAAAAAGTTCTCCTGGACTTTTGGATTTCTTTGGGAAGCTTACCTGGTACTGTGTACTACAGATGCATACAGTTTGTATCAAAAATGGTGTTTATAAAAATATATAATCTGAGAGAGAAAGTAGAATTTTTTTTTTCAAAACACCAATTATTTCTTCTAGCAAATTAAGGAAGCCTGAAGTTCTTAATGTTTAGCAAAGATGCTAACATCAGATACAGTTTTTGATAGAGACAGTAACAGAGACTGATGAAAACTATTGATTGAATGTGGGACATTGAAATTTAAAGTTACTGCGACTAAACCTTTTTGTTTGTCTTCTCAAAGAAAAAAATAATGCTTGCTAACTATTCCTTCTCAGAGTGTGACTGGATTTGGGCGTCAGATGATTGAGAAAACAAAGCAACTGGTAGAATCCAAGTACACTATTGCCAATGGATATAAGGCTGATGCAAAGGTGAGCAGAAGTCTGAAATACTTGCTTGCACAGAAATGAATTTGAAATATTTGAAATTAAGCAAAAGTCATATGAAATTCAAGTCTACTTCTGACTCAAGAGCTAAGGTTGCCTATGCTTGCCTTAGAGGAGAAAGCATTTGCTATATTCCAATATTGGTTAGCATAAAACCTGTCTTGTCATCTTTTGGGATCTTGTTCTCAACACAATCTTTACACATTTCTTTGGCAACTTGTAATGGTATGTGGGAATGACTTTGAGTGACAGGAAGAAGAGCCACAGACTAGACAACCGTTATGCAAAAGGTATCTTAGCCCACAAAGACAATGGGGGTGTGGGAAGCATTTCAGAAGGGACCCTTCCTAGTTTACTGGCAAGTAAAAGTAAAGGCTGGGAGAAATGTTTTCTGAATTACATGATTCTGTCACTGTAAAATAAAGTGACAGAAATAAAGATAATTTCGGTATTCATGACTTATGCTTCTTACCTGGTCTACTTCAAAGGGCTGACCCAATGTGATCATATTTCCAATGAGTTCAAGGATTGGGGTTAAGCATTGGAGGGAATTGCATCTTCTCACTATAGGAAACGAGGGAGAGGCAGAATTGACAAAAAGAAGAGTGGTGGTATATTATTTTGACAAAGGAATCTAGTAGCTCTTTGGTGTGACTGAAGTCTTCCGAGATAAAGAAGGACAAAAGTTCTTGAAGTTTTCATTCTTTCCTTGAAGGTTATATACGGGGACACAGATTCAGTGATGTGTCGTCTGGGTGTGGAATCAGTTGCTGAATCCATGGAAATAGGCAGGGAAGCAGCAGCCTGGGTCTCCAGCCATTTCATTCCACCCATCAAATTGGAGTTTGAGAAGGTACGTTGATGATATTGAAGTAGGTTTGAATAAATACTTGACATAAGATTGTCAGGCTGTTTTCCAGTGTGGTCCTTTCAGGTGTGTACAAGCTGCACTTCTGAAATTACGTTTCTTACACCTCTGAAGAACATCTGTTCAGGGAAATTTTGTTATTGAATCCATTTTCAGGCAACTTCATACGTCTGTGTAATTGGCCATTCCCCTCATCCAGAACATTTTTTTTTCAATTTTGTAATCCAGCCTAAAGTCCTGGAATTTCCTGATAGACTCTCATTTGATCCTGCTTAGCTTTTTGAGATCTGCCAAAGTTGGTTAGGGGACTGCAACCCAGCATGGCATTTTTTTGTAAGAGGCAGATAGTGAAGATAGAACATAGTGATACTGAAAAGATGTAGAACGACAATAAATGTTAAGAAGCTTGAATAAAAATTACCAATATTAAGTTGTTCAGTGAATATTCAAATGTCAAACTAGAAACTATCTTAATTTTGAGAACACAGTTAATTTGTACATTTTTGTTTCATGCCTGGAAAAAAAACATTTTTAAGAATATGCGAGTGGCCTTCAAACTACTAGAATTCCTTAAACACACAACTGAAGATTTTCAGCTGTGTGTTTTCAGCTAAAGATTTTCAGTTGAACATTTTCAGCTAAAAATCTTAGCTCTACTTCAAAGTCTTCCATTGAGAAGAACAGAACAATAGAGAGTTTTGCTATATTGAATTTTATTGAATTGAAGTGAATACGCTACTTGGCCAGATGACATTAGACACACAAGGAATTTGTTTCTGATATAGAAGCACCCAATGTACATGCAGAGCAATAGGGAGAATAATAATAATTACTAATAAAAGGGGGAAGTAAAGAAGATAACAAGAAGGATAAATAATAATATTATAGCCACACTATATACATAGACAGATAGAACTGTGAGAATTAGATTTTCAGCATAAATGGCACAAATCCAGTTGCCTTGGCTATGATGCCCTATAGCACTGTCCCGAGGGAAGGAATTGAAGCAGTTCAGGATGTGAGGGATCTGCAGATATCTTCTCAGCCCTCCTTTTGACCTGTGCAACATACAGGAGATACTTCTATGGAAGGTAGACTCATTGCAATTATTCTTTCTGTAGTCTTGACCATCCATTGGTGTCTGTACCTGTCCTGTTTGCATACAGATATTTCTCAAAGTGGGATCTTTGTACCCTTTGCCCAGCCTTATTGCATTTCCTAAATTTTCCTTCTTGTCACTTCATATTCCCTTTCACTCGGAATACTACCAAACATCTTCCCAAGCCTACTTAACAAGCTAATTCCTCTACGGTTTCTGCATTCATTCTTGATACCGTTTCATTGATTTCCATTCTTCCAGCCTTTAGGCAAGGTGCCATCTTCATGAATATGTTAAAGATTTTGTCCATTCCATAAACAAAGTGTATTTCTTCTCAAACCAGACAGTTATTTCTTCAGTTCCTGAAATACTATTCAAATTGGATAAATCTTCTGCAATGGAATCTGGTTTTGGGAATTATACAAAGCCATGATGTTTTCTCTACCAGGTATATTTTCCATATCTCCTGATCAATAAGAAGCGCTATGCTGGCCTGTACTTTTCCTCCAATTCTGATATGCATGACAAGATGGACTGCAAGGGCATTGAGACTGTGCGTCGAGACAATTGCCCCCTGGTGGCAAACCTTATCAACACCTGTCTACAGAAGCTGCTCATAGATAGGTCTGTAAATTTTAGCAGGAATTGTTGTGTCTGATGAGCACCTGAGTAGCAGGAATGTGTTTGTAGAGGGACAGTATGAGCAAATATTTGTAACTTCTAAACTATATTTTTAATTGCAATGTTTTTGACTTCTACATAGTATATCTTTGGGGTGGGCAGTGTGGGAATTTTAGTCTCTGTCCTCCATTCCCCTTCCTTTTTTGTCCTCACAGCAGCTCCCTGTGGTAGGATGGGCTGAGAGAGAATAACTGACCCAAATCATACAATGAATTTTGCAGTGAGTGGAACAATTTGAAGCGGGGTTTCCCCAGTTCATTGTAACATTCTGAGCAGTCGACTACATTAGCTCCTAAAATGACACATTGCCCCTTTGGTATGAGACTTTTTATCCCCACTCCCACTCCAGCCTTTCTCTAGTTTCTGAAACTCAGAATTGGTGTCCTACTCAAGAGGACATTCCTAATTGTTACATGCACTGTATTTTTCAGGGACCCTTCTGGGGCTGTCACCCATGCCAAGGAAGTGATCTCGGACCTGTTGTGCAACAGAGTTGACATTTCACAGTTGGTGATCACCAAGGAATTAACACGCACTGCAGATGAATATGCAGGGCGCCAGGCTCATGTGGAATTGGCCGAGAGGTGAGCTGAAAGCGAGAGAGAATGCTTTAATTCACTTTTTCTTGTTTAAGAATATAGCAAGAGTCCTCTAAATTGAACATACTTTGTATCCAGATTTGGAGGAGCTCAACTAAATATGTTAAACAACCTTCTATTGATCCAGTCCACTAGTCCTCTTCTAGTCTAATCTACTTAGCCTAATCTAGAAACAAATTTCCAAGGACTTATTCCTAGCCGTGCAATATGCCAAGGATTGAACCTGGAACCTTTTGCATGTACAAAGCACATGCTCTCTCAACTATGTCTGGCCCCTCTCTTGGGATTTGATAAGGAAACTGTCATGCAGCGTTGAAGGTTTGGAGCTGCCTCATCTCTCTCTCCCCACAGTCTTGCTACCCTAAGTGATACCCACCCTGCCTGTCCTCAGGGCAGCGGAAAAAGGTGTGTGGGCGTGGGGTGGCCAGCCAGGCATGACTGAGGGGAAAGGCAGAAATAGTCGTGGTGAGTGCAGCTGCAAGTGGAACTTCTGCGACACCCACCTCTTGGCTCTGGGCTTCCTGTCTTGGCTGAAGCCATGTCATCCGCCACCCAGAGACACCTGGGAGGTAACAGGGGCCTTTTGGCTGCTCCACTGCCTCTCGATAAACAAAAGTTTAGAAGGTGAAAGTGCCCTGTTGCAGCCACATTTGTGGAGGAGACCTAACACTAATTATACTTTCTGCTGTATATTTTCCGTGCCATTCTCCATCCCTTCAGCCCTTTTTGATTCCTTCTCAGATCTGTCTCTGCTCAAGGAAAATACTCCACTTGGATCATATGTCAAAACTTTCCATCTCCCATGTCTTGAAATTTCTAATTCTCCAGAGCTGCTTATTCTGCTTCCCACTTTCTCAGTCCATCCTGACTCTGCTCAGGCTTGATTTGCAGTCTTCTTAACCTTCTTCTGAGATTACTCAGTTCCAGTTTGCCTGCAGCCCTCCTATCACCTTTTCCTTTAGGATGCGTCGGCGAGATCCTGGCAGTGCTCCCAACTTGGGAGATCGAGTTCCTTATGTTATTATCAGCGCAGCCAAGGGTGTTGCAGCGTACATGAAATCTGAAGTAAGTATGGAAGAAGGATGATGATGATAGCAATGAGGAGTTATACATGGAAGACAAGGCTAATAAGGTTTCTTGTTGTGATGATCAATATCTTGTACAACCAAGGAGTAAACATTTCTTCCCTACTATTATCAGAATGCATGTGCACCTGGACCAGTAGGCTGTTAAGTGGCTTTCAGCCTTCAGTAAAGGGATAAAGTAGCTTTGTCCTTAGGTGCCCTGGCAATCTAGTTCTCCTGTCTTGGACCCTAGCAATGCTTATTGCTTATGCCTTTCTTTCTTATTTTAGGATCCCATCTATGTGTTGGAGAACAACTTGCCTATTGATACCCAGTACTATCTTGAGCAACAACTAGCTAAGCCTCTCTTGCGTATCTTTGAGCCTATCTTGGGAGAGGGCAAAGCTCAGAATGTTTTACTGAGTGAGTGTGATCTTTGACTTTCAACAAAAAATCAAAATAGAACCTTGATTTTGATTTAGAATAACAGGCTTGGTAGGGATCTTCGCTCTGAACTTTTAGTAACAATTAAGACTTTTAAGCTCAGACTGTCTGCTTTTCAATTGAGCCATAGGAAGGCAGCTGGGATACTGAATGAGAAGGAGCAAAGATATACTAAATGGTCTTTGGGAGCACCTGCCTGCTATTGATTAGCTTTGGAAGCTAATTGGGGGCTTCAGACTGAGAAGCCTGAAAATCAAAAGAATCTCGGATTGCTGCCAAGAAAACTCCATAGGCATGTCATTGGGAATCAGACTTGATTTGAAGGAAACTATGAGATTTACTGATTGGGCAGGTGAAATTTGGATTCATGTATTTATTTGTACCCACCTTCATTATTTTTATAAACAACTCAAGGCGGTGAACATACTTAATACTCCTTCATCCTGTTTTGCCCAACAATGATAACCTGGTGAAGTGAGGTGAGCTGAGGGAGTTGGGCCCAATGTCAGGCAGCTTTCGTGTCTAAGGGAGGATTAGAACTCATGTCTCCTGCTTTCTAGTCTGCTCTCTTAATCAATAGACCAAACTGGCTCTCTAGCTTTTTTCACAACAGCAAGAATATTTTTTGTACTGGGGCTTTATTTTTCTAAGCTGCCCAGAGTCACTGAGAGTGAGTTGGATGGCCATATACATTTTCGTGATAAATAAATAAAAACATGACTGACTGGGCAGGTGAAATCATAGTATTTTCCCTAATATGCATAAAGATCTGGGCTGTGGGGTGTATGATCCTTCATATTTTTCCCTTGCAGAGGGAGAACATACTCGCTGCAAAACAGTATTGACAGCCAAAGTTGGAGGACTCATGGCTTTTGCAACTAAACGAAGCACCTGCATCGGTTGCCGGGCTGTGCTCAACCACCACGGTGAGATCCTGCCTCTACCCACATGTCTTCTCAGAGTCCATTAATTTTTTTCCCTTCCCCCATCTCTCACGTCTAACCAACAGTGCATGTTGCAAGTTCCTATTGCCGGAACTTGCCAAAGAGTACAGAAGCTGCGCCTCTGTTACCAGCAGGAAAACTCTTGCAATAGATCAACACACTTCACAGTTTGTGACCTCTGCTGTTGCCCCAGTACTTTCTCTCTCTTCGGTCTCCTTGAAATTTATAGGAGGGAGAAAAGTGTATATTGTAGGAAAAGAGATGAACGTTCAGATGTTGGCATTTGCCTTGGATGAATATGAAATTAATAGGCAGCAAAGCCTATTACCAGGATTCCTGGCTTCTTTGGGAGGAGATTGATTTCTGGAATATGGTTTAGTACAGACATGTGCAACTTCCGTTGGTTGAAGGGCTGCAGCAAGCTTTGCACGTCATGTGTTAAAGGATGCAGTCCAAAAATGGAAGAACTCTCAGGACTTATTTTGGGAACACATTTCTGAATGAAACTGGTGTTTTACATTTATGCAAGACTTAGTATATCTATGCTACACCCTTAAACACACTACAAAATCCAAAAGCAATGCAAAGAAATGAATTTTTTTAAACCTACCTGTTTGTGATAGGATGGTTCTGGGGGCTATGAAACGATTTCTGGCGACCTGTACATTTTGCATTCAGTAGAGAGAAAACTTGGGAACAAGTTAATTGAATTATCTGGGAAAGTTTAAAGAAGATTTCTTGAACACTTCAAAAGGGAATATCACAAAAGTTTTCAGTAGTGTTTTCTTTTTGTGGTCCCGTTATCTTGCAAACTAGACCGCAGTTAATCAAAAGGCAGGTGCATAACAACAACAAACTGAAAGAATGAATAACTTGAGATTAGTGAAGCAAGTGGCTTAAACGACTCTTCGGCCAAGGCCCAAATTACACCGAAATATTCTGAGATAATAGGACTTTCTATAAATTCTTTTCCAGAGGCAGAGATCATTTAGGTGCCAGATACAAGTAAAATTCATCCAACCCTTTGTTGCAAATAAAATATAGCTTTTTGTTTCTCTGTGCCTTCCTGGCTGCCCCTTTCCTTCAGAATGGATTTGAGAATGTTACTCCATGTGGCAGAATCGGGTGAGTGGATATGCTTTTTTAAATATTTTCCTCTTCAACAGGTGCTGTGTGCAAGTTCTGCCTGGCTCATCAATCTGAACTTTACCAGAAGGAGGTAAATGATCAGGCAGCTTTAGCTGGTTATAATCCACTACTAAGGACTGATAGGCTGTTTCCCTGAAAAAGGAGAAATGTCAGATGAAAAAAAAAATGTTGAGTTTGCAAATCACAAATACTTGATTTGAGGTGGTGGGAGGAATTAGTTTAAGTGGTTAAGATTAACCACTTGGAAACTGGTGGCAGTTTGAAAGTAGAATATTCTGGTAAGAGCATAAAGACTAAAAATCTGAACTCAGAAATCAGAAAATCCCTAATATAAGCAGTCCTGTCCTTGGTTGGGGTGAACCTGTAGAGCCAAATGTAACCTCTGGCTCCTTTTTTTAATCAAGTGCTACTTTTTAACTTAAACCTCTCTATCTTGACTACCACAACCTAAACTGGGAAAAAAAGTCAAAATGTAGATGCCAATTTACAGGGATAAGAACAGTGTTCCCTATGGCCCATTGTGACCAGAAAATTACTGTAAATATTGTATTTTTTGGACTATAAGATGCTCCGGATATCAGAATCATATTAGTTTTAGAGGAGGAAAACGAAAAAAAATCTGCCTCTGCCTCCCAGCAATTTGCCTCCTTGCAGCGAACAGCCTAGTCAGCTTCAGCACAGCCTGATTTAGCATGAGCAGCTATTGGGCAGTTGGATTGGCCTCCCGGAATACCGCCCATGGGGCGCAAAGTGGCCGAAAATGGGGCATGTGGAGGCAGCAATAGGTGGTGGTGGCAATGGGCTGTGGCAATCCCCGCAGCCCGGAACAGCTGATCGTCAGTATTCTGGGAGGCCGATCCAACCAATCAGCTGCTCCAATCAGCTGCTCGTGCTAAATCAAGCTGTGCTGAAGCTGACCTTGCTGTTTGCTGCAAGGAGGCAAATTGCTGGGTGGCAGAGGCCGAAGGGTGGGGGCCGGCAGGTGGCTGGGGCTTTGGCAACATTTGCTCTATAAGACACACACACATTTCCACCCACTTTTGGACGGGTGTGTGTGTGAAGTGTGTCTTATAGTCTGAAAAATACAGTTTTTAAAAAAGATTGTTGTTCCCTTTGGCATATTCTTCCCCATATCTGGGCTCCCCCCCCCTTTTCTTTTTTTTTTTTAAATTCACAACATGCTATGACCTATTTTTTCAAGTGTGTTTGGTGAATAGGCCATCACGGCCTGATTTGTACATGATGGAAAATACAGGCCAACCTTATGGCTTAGTGGGAGCATGAACTGGACTTTTTTCTGGGCTCCCCATCAGGGCTGTGGGGTGCTTAAATCTGGCCCATGGAGCCAGCCTGAAAATAGCAAAGTACCGGCCCCGTTTTCGGCCTGGATGGCATCCTGCACCACTCTGCAGACCAAAACAGGATACGGGAGAGCCGTGCACAGCCTCCTTGCGCCCCGTTTTGGCCGGCAGGGCACTGCAGGAGGCATTTGTCCTATCTCTTCCCCCCCTTTCCTTCTTGGCTGGCCCATGAAGAATTACAATGCTGATCCGGCCCTTGAAGAAATCCAGTTTGACACCCCTGCTGTAAACTACTAACTGTTCAATGGAGATATCCCAGGGAAGTAAGTCACCTAGATTTTCACATCCAGCTCAAAGATTTCTGGGCTCCCCATTGCAACATGGATGTAGTAATGTACATACATACTTTGAGGATCCCAACAGCATATCTTTCTTTCTCCCCATAGGTGACCCATCTAAGCTGTTTGGAAGAAAAGTTCTCTCGTTTATGGACACAATGTCAGCGTTGCCAAGGGAGCTTACATGAAGATGTACTGTGTACCAGGTGAGGACTGATCACCCACCGCACCCTCTTATGGCAGCACAGGCTCTTGTATGTTCCCACGGGACATTGGGATAAAATATGGCTTTATGCCACCCCCCCCAAGTGTTTACAACTGCTTATCAAGCTGGTTAGGGATCAGCAAACAGATGGCTCCCACGCAGAGGTAGGGGGCGGGGGTATACCTGAAGCCATTTATTGCCTTTATAAATATAGCACCTGCCAGCTGGCAAAGGGATTGGGAGGGAAAAGATAGAGCCTCATGTTGTGGTAGTCAGCATGTGTTAGCTGGGTTGTCTGGATTTAGAGAAGAGTGCAAGAGAGGTACATTTAACATGGGACATCGGGACAAGCAAAGGCTGGCTGCTAGAATTTTAAGAATTTAGGGGATAGAGTCTTGATGGGATAGATGGGCTTCTGACTGCAATATGGAGTAATCATTTAAATTTTCCTTTACATTAAAACCAACACATTATTTTGTGTAGATAGATAAGAAGCACTATACTCTCCACTCCCCACCCCCCGAAGTGGCATTAATTTTCTCATTGGGCTAGATTTAAATTGTGCATGATATCCTAAATGGAGTTAATTAAATCATTACTGTGTTCATGGTAGCCAGTAACATTCCAACAAATAAACCATATGATTTAACATAATGGCCTTGGTCGCAAAGCATCTAGTGTCAGATTTTCCCACAATGTGCTATACCATAAATTATCCTGTCTGAATCTACTCTATAGTAAACTCAGTCCCCGCTGTTCTTTATTTTATTTTGCAGTTATAATTTGTAAGAAGCATTTCTATGGAGGGTTATTTTAAAACCAGAATCTTCTAGCTTCTGTCTGAAATGATGGTATAGACTAGTGCTTCTTAAAGTATGGTCTGGGGATACCCAAAGACCTCCTTTTGGGGTCTGCAAAATCAAGATTATTTGCAGATCTTGAGGATGTTTGAAGAAATTTAACAATGCTACTCTTATTATTTTTTATTTGTTAAAAATATATAGTTTTTTAAAATGAAAAATATGTGTGTCAATATCTAATGGTATTAATACTGTTATTTTTATATGATTCAATAAACTATAAATACATCTATTTTAATTTGGTAAATATGGTAAATATCAATAAATATAACTCATATAAACAAAAGTTCTTTAGAGATCCTATATATATATTACAAAAATATTGCTTTGGCAGCTACGTGTCTCATTGTTTCAACTCGTCAGTTACCTTTAATTGGTTGAAACAGTACATTGCATAGCAATGATTTCTGAACTAAGGTACCTCAAAAGGGCTAACTTATAGAGTGCACCAAAATCCAGGACCCATGACTCCCATGTGATTGAAATTTGGCAAATTTGTGGTCATTTAACTGCCACCACACTGCTACCTGCATATTCAATAGATGGATCCCACCCAAATTTTCTGGAGACCCAAGTAGACTGGTCCCCCCAATTGACTGCTAGGACAGTCAGCCCTGGTCAAGCTAGCAGGAAGTCAGATGTCTCTGCTGTTCCCACGGGGTATTGGGGGGGGGGCGTTGCCCTTGGTCATTCTATTTTAGTAAGGAAAGTCTTTGAAATAACTCAATGGATAACAGGTTGTCTAGTAATTTTTGAAAATGGAAAAGGGTCCTGAGAGCAAAACCTTTAAGAAATACTGGTACAAACTATTCTGTTTAATTCTCATTGCAGCTAAAGCCTTCTCCCCATCCCAGCCATCTGGGAGCCCTTCATAGGTGTTGAGACTTAATCCCAGAATTCCCAGCCAAGCTTTTGGCTGTGCTGAATAAGAATCCTGGATGTTCTTGGTAAAAGGAGAAGGTTGATTTATCAAGATAGAGACAAGCCAAAACATAAAGGTTCTATTCTTTTCCTGCAGGGGAATTATCTTTTGTTCCTTGCCTCCCCCCCCCCCCCAATCCCCTAAATTTCTGGATATCACTGACAAAAAATTGGCCATTCTCATAAAAAAAATGCCAGCTCTTCATTGTTCTAATTTTTGGATTTTTTCCCTTCTTTCCTTCAGTCGTGACTGCCCCATCTTTTACATGCGGAAAAAGGTTCAGAAGGATCTTGATGATCAAGAATTGCTGATTTCCCGCTTTGGCCCCCCTACTTGGTGATTGCTCATTCTCATCTGACGGGAATCATATATATCTGTTTACATCTAGAATTAAGGCGCAGCCACATTTAAGAAACTGTCAGGGGAAAATTACTGGCATTGGCACTATTCTGCATTATAAACCCCATTATCAGAATTTGGGAGGACACAAACTGCATATTGCAGAAGAAATATAGCTTGGCTCCAAAAAGCTCCTTGTAGAGTTGTATGTTTGTAATAAATTTCTACTAATAAAAATTAGCTCTTTTTCCTGCACGTTATTGGAAGTCACATAGATTTGAATTTTGTGGAAGAATTATTACATAGTTCCAGATGGCTATATGGGTCATTAGACTCAGGAATCCTGTATTTAAGATAGTTTACTGGGCAGCTAAAGCAAACAGTTCAAACATTTAATTGTCAGTTTCATAAACCCAATAATATTCTTTTGAACACTTAATACTGCCTTATTATTTGGGCTTTTTCTTTTGTGCTCCAGAAAATTGACACCAGTCTTCATTCAGCACCATGAAGTTGTGTAAAAAAGTGTCTGATCATATTTATGAGTGCATGTGCATTATCGTACAGAACAGGAATACACCATACATATTTTATAAGAAAATCTGCATTACCTTTAGAATAGAGTATACCCAGGTTATACTGGTACAGTTAAAAACAACTGAGCAAACTGGGCATTAAAGTTAATGCAGAAGAAAAATTTTTTGTTGAGCACCAATCACGAGAGCTCACTGTAATTTTGAAGAAAAAAGGAAATACAGCACAAGTTAAAGAACAGCTCCTATGCTTTTCTAGCATGCTACTCCAAATGAATAAACCATTTTATGGCTTAATATGATGGCCTATTCACACAACCTATTAAATCAATCATTGGGATCTGCCAACCTATTGAAATCAAATTACCCAATTCCGTTTGTCATCCATTTAATGCAAAATGAGTCTGTAGTAGAATAATGGTTAGCAGATAAAAATTTCTTTTTAATTTTTTTCAGTTTGATATTGTTGAATCATTTAGTTACCTGACTCAAATTTTGAAATATAATTTTCTTTCAGATGAATTTCTGTTTCTGGGATAAGGTGTAATTAGAAAAACGTTTTTTTAAACAATCTGAATTGATTTTCTAGATTACATTTTTAGTCAATATAGATGCTATATTCTGTGATGCCTGATTATCCCTTTAACTCCATTTGTTGACTTTGTCATGCTCTGTAATCCCAGTAACTCATTATCTACCACCAATTCATGTATTCACAGTACAAGATAAAGAAAATCATAAATTACTTCTGATCACCGATCATTTAATACCTCTTACCCAGCTGGAATCCCTGACCAGATAGGTGTCAACAAACAGATCAAAATAATGCAACTATAATCAGTTAAATAGTTATAAAAGAATGTTAGATGGATATGGGTTCAAATTCCATCTCAGTAATTGTTTTGAGGCAGATCATGGTCTGGTGAGAAATTTTGTGAACCATGTACATTTGAATAAATGAAATAAATACAAAAACTGATACTCAGATTGTTCCTCCAAAATAATATTAAAATATTTTTCAAAAAGCTTAGTAGATATAGCTAAGAAGATAACATTTTCAGGCACAATTGTTTTAAGTATTGCTTGATTGATTGGTTTTATTTAATTACTAAACACACAATGTGATTTTGGGCAACATACCGTACAGCAATGATTAAAATCATTTAACCAATCATAAAATACTAAAACAAGTACAAAAATAAAACAAGATAATGGGGGAATAATAAATCACTTAACAACATACAAGAACATTGAGTATGGATTGGATAACAATGCCAAAGAGAAGGCAATTCAGAATAAGATGTATTTCTAAGGTCCTAAAGATGGACTGAAAATTTGTAGAGGTTTTGGAAGCAAATGGTGCAGATAGTTTTTAGTTATACTTTGTCCCAGTATTTTGCAATTATTATATCTCTCTAGTAGTGATTTCTAACTGGTTTCAGTATTGTGTAGGATTAAAATCAATGCTATGGTCATTCAACAATAGTGTAGCTGGTGTATGCAAATCCATAGGTGTGCTAACTAAATCCGGATTTCTCAACAGTCATATCTGAGCATTCAGGTTTAGGGCTGTTCTTCATGTACAACATGATTTTATAAAGCTGCAACTGTATACCAAACATGGGTTTGTTTAGCAAAACCATTTGTCAATGAGGATCACATCTTACATTAATAACATGAGGTCCATCAATATGTTCTCAGCTTGGCTTATTAGCAGCATTTCATTGAAGGCAGCCATTTTTTCTCTGGGTGCTTCACTGTGGCACCCAGTTGTTGGGTTCATCTACCCAAGACAAAGATAAAACTGGGACAAGCAATTCCATGGTTTTGGAAATTCTGGGAAAGCTCATCAGTGCTATTGTATGTTAGATGGACAAGCCATCAAGTTAAACAACAACAAGGTTTATTTAGACACTGCATGCTATGCAGCCAGCATCTCTATTTTGTTTACTGAAGCTAGAGTTCAAGGTATGTAGTGTAACCTTAATGTATAAATGGGATTGTCCACTGCATTTATGGTTGCTTCCAGTCCTATAATAGTATGTTGAAAAACGCTTCCTTTCGTCTCAGAAAAGGGTTCCCATACAAGAGAATCGGGATGAGATGATCAGGCATCTATCAAACAGCATCTCAATAATGTCTGGATTTCATTTTTGTTTAATTTCATCCAGGCCTTCACTGGCTCAAAACATCAGTGCTGAGACTTTCCAAAATAATCAGAAAAGAGCACCCACTTCCATAAGCCACATTTGTGTAGGGCCATGTCACTAGGTTCCTAGGCAAATATCTAGGGCAGCCACCTTCAGGCAAAGTGTGTGCTTTCTGGCTAAGGTATAGCATCTTCTGATGTTGGCTGGTCTCACTCATGTTGTTGAACATCCCCAAATTTACTGAATTATTTTTCATACTTTATATGAACTTCCTCTGCATTTACACAAGAAGGGCATCTAAGAAGGTGGTAATGTCACATGATTCTTGTGAAATTGGGTAAAACCAGGATCTCACGGCCCAGATGAGGTCTCTTTGCAAGCAGCAACTGATGGAGCCAATGGTCCCAGCATGAGTTACATTCCCGCCCCACAATCTTATTTCAACAGGCTTTTCAAGTCACAATATCCTCAATTTATTATCTTTCCTTTAAAATATAACCTATACTTTTCTATAACATCCCATTGCTTCTTGCCAAATAATAAAACAAATTCCCCTTTATTCCTGGAATTGTTGGGGTTATGATTTAAGAGACAGTAAAATGTGAACCAATGCAATCAGACCATGTAGAAGAAGTTAAAACACACATTAATTATTACAGGAGGAGGAAAGAAATTACTGGCCACCAGTATGGCTCAATCTACTAAATCCAGGGTTTTAAATTGCCGCATGGGGTTTTGCATTGTTAGAAAATGTACAGTAATTACTCTAGATAAGATGCAGTGTTAGCTACACTCTACTGCCATGTGCCTAACTTTCTCCTAAACTGGAAGTTGCAGATGGCAGTTTTAGGTCCTTGGGTGTAAGGAGAGGGAGGAGGGAATGCAAGAGAACAAATGATGGGGGGTGGGTGAGTGGATGGCTCTTTCTTTCCTCTGTTGAGTAAGAGAGCCCTCCCCCAATCCGGATGGCAGAGGCAGGGCAGTCCAGATAGCAGAGAAAGGTGTCTAAAGAGATAAAAAGCCTTTCTGATTCTTTCACAAGTTATGATTGGTTGTCCACGTGAGCTCCCCTCTTGAGGCTGATATGTGGGAAGGCATGAGTCCCTGTAACAATCTTGATGTACTAATCTCTGGATGCAGTGGTCCCTCAGCTCTTGCTGAGAAACTGGGGGTGGCGGGGGGTGGGGAGAGAGATGGAACATCTTAAAGAATAAGATTTTGGTGGTTATGTAAACACCCAGCCAACCACAGCTGATCTTAAAAATGCCAAGGAATATGATTAGCCCCTGGGAAATCAGAAAACGGTAAACTAGGTGGAAAGTTTTGGAAGAAAGCAATGTCTAACCACTTGTTTCAATGAAGACGACATGGCCAAACCTATGGAAGTTACTGGAAATCAAGCTCTTCTCAGTGATCTTCCTTAAGAACTAGAAGCTTGCTAAAGTAAATGATTTCTTGTCTAGTTATTTTCTTATTAAATTTATATGCCTCCCATTTCATTGTTACAGAGTAAGTGGCTTACAGAATTTAAAAAAAGTAAAATATATAATACATGTTGTGATATCAGACTGCTTGCTTTTCAGTGTTAAGCATATGGGAACTCAAACTTTTCCTCTTCCAAAACTGGTATCGTGACACGGGGGAGATATGTCAAGTGTGTTTAATACGCCTCATTTTTCTCCAATGCAGTTTGGTTACATGCAAAGCTTTCGTGTAGGCTTTGTTTATTCAGCAACTTTTTTTTATTAACACCTTATCTGTAAAACAAACATAATTGATGCTAATTTTCAATTTTACTTTTTTGCCAGACAAAGCTAATATTTTTAGCTGCTGAATAATAATAACGTGGTAAAAGGGGAGCAAATAAATTCCAATTAAAATAAAAAAGAAAATGCAGATTGCAAGAAAAACTTAAATGTTGTTGTTTACATAGTTTACCAACTAATACTGATTGGATTTGATAGTTTTGGCTATTGAGTCATTCCCAAGGATCTAAGATAGTTAAAGATATCATTGTAATACTGTATATGAACTGTTCCAAATAATGGCATTTTTTTGTACTTGATAAGATTATTGATAAGATTATTGGGCCCAAGTGCTATTCCAAATCATTTAGTAGCGAACTGTGTACCAATCTCTATGAGCACTACTATGACATTTTCCCACAATTTCTTGATTTTTATTGAAGGTTTTATTACTGCCTTATTTTTTTCTAGGTCTTTCTTAATGTTTTTTTCATTTGCAGCTATTGCAATGTCTATTATCAATACTTGTTTTTTTGTTAACCATAGTCATGGTCTGGCTTATTATGGGCTAAATGGTTATTAATTATATTATTATTATTAGGGTATTCCAGGAGTGTATTTAAAAAAAGTAAAACTTTTTGTTTAATCAAATGGTTATCAATCAGTAAAAAATAAATTTTACTCTAACAGTAATTGTAACATTCCCTTAAGAGATAGCCTAGTATAGAGCAATTGTTGCCTGTAAGAATCTATTCAATTGTTTTAAAATACTTGTTTTTTAAGTGGGGGCAGCTGTGGGAGATAATAAAAATCTCAAGCAGGGAAGATCTAATCAGCTCATGAAAACAGAAGACAAAGGAATTTGTGAAGATAGTACAATAACACAGGGTCATCCCAAAGAAACAGTTTCTGGTCACTGTTGTACTCAATTCTAAACTGAAATTATGAAAGACCAAGCCCTCTCAGGGCCTTTGTGAAATGGAAAAAAAATTGAAATGTACCATGTAATTGCAATAATTATTAATACCAATCTTTGCTTCAAAGGAGCAAGAGTGTTTTCTATAAGCTATCCTTCCCTTTCACTGTATTTGAAAAGATGCAAAAAGGAACTTGATGGATGAAACTATGTGATGTTTGGATCACTGTCAGCCCAGCATTAATTTCTCGCACAAATCTTGCTGCTTCTCTGTCTTTCAGACTAAGTATTTTATAGGGCTGAGTGAATATTGTGCATTGCTTTGATAATCTTAGAACAGAACTTTGGCAACTTTAAGTTGTGTGGATTTCAACTTCCAGAATTCACCAACCAGCTGTAAATATGGCTGGCTGGAGAATTCTGGGAGTTGAAATGTGATGCAGGTGAAGTTGAATTCCTCTAGTCTTGTATTACTTTTGGTAACTGCTAGAAACAGAACATTTTTGACAGGAAAGAGACTTACCTGAAAAATTCCTGCTCTGATCAGAAGTTAGATTTTGTTCCGAAACAACAATACAAGAGCAAGAATCATGGCAGCAGTCCAAGCTTCAACAAAATGGGCCAGCTCTGGGCAGAAATGGACAAAAAGCAGCACCTGTTTCTTCCTTTTTATATTCGAAGTCCTCAGTGCTCAAATCAGCAAAGCTTATATTTTGGATGTGAATATTGTATCTTTGATGAGTTCTGTATATTGGGTAGTAGTTAATCTGCTGAACTAAAATTAGTAGGCTGTTGAGTTGAGTTCTAGCCTCCCTTAAATCCTTAAATCATGACTGAATGATTTGGGGCCAGTCACTCTCTTTCAGCTCAACACACCTCACAAGCTTTTTGTTATGAGCAAATTAGAGGGTGGGAGCATTTACACAGTGCCTTATATAAAATAAAGCTGGGATATAAAACTAAAAATAAATAAATAAATAAATAAATAAATAAATAAATAAATAAATAAATAAATAAATAAATAAATAAATAAATGTTGGAGGGCAATGTGGCAATTATACTTTTCCAATGGTCTAATTCAATCCTTCACCTCCCAAAACTGACAATTCGAGTTCTATGTAACGAAATAAACTATGAATCCACTAATGCTATAATTCTGGTACTAAAAGTTGTTTAATTTTTACAGTGCCAGAGGATACCTCTTTTTTTTTGGCCTTTCTTTATAAGGACAATTAATCAAATTTGGCTTTCGAAATATCACCCCCCCCCGAATCTCTTCATAACTTGGTGCCCTACAATACAATTATTTTCAATCCCCATTAACGTAGCAGGTGAGCGTCTCTGTAGTCCAAAGTAGCAGAAATTGGAAGGAAAAAAAAACCTATAGAGGAAAAAACAGAATTTCTGAATTGGAGGGTATGTGTGAATGTACTATTTGTAGTCTCATTTCTCCTAACCTTTATCTATTTCTGTGTATTTCCCCCCCCCAAACATTTACAGTGATTACAAAAGTTTAGCTGGTCTAATAAAAGTATTTTGAATTATCTAGCATGGCTAGAACGGGAAGACCTGCACCGCCTCAGGCATCTCCGTCCCCGGACCTGTGTACATTAATTGAGGTGGTGTGAGATCCACTATACAATTCCAACCTCCCCCCCCCCCACACACACACAACACTCCCGCTGTAGGAGTTCATTGCGCAAGGAGCGCCGTAGGGCAGCCCCACCTATCTGGGGGAATTTTATCTGAGGTCACTCCCCTCTCGATTCGCGAATAGCAAGGCTATATAAATGGCCCCCTGCCGGCGAAAGTGCTGGCGGCACCACTGGAGAAGGCTAGTAGCTGGCACTGAAAAAGCCTCGGCGGGCTAGCGGACTGGCACTCGCTTCCCGTCGTCGCCCCTCCAGGATGCTAGATTTGGATTACGCGCAGTGAGTGTGAGGGGAACTGGGTCGGGTGCGAGCGGAGGGATAGAGGGCAGAAGCGGACCCTGGTGGGAGCTGCGGATTTGATGTGTTAGTTGCTTAAAGAAGCGTAGCATAGTGGCATTTCAACCTGGGCAGAGCGGATCCTCGTGTCTCGGGTTCGCGGATAAGAATGGTCAGTGGCGCTTTCCTGAATCGCGCATCTTGCTTACTGGCCAGAGAAGCAGGCAGTTTTCCGGTTGACTGGCGCCTGTCAGCCCTTTTAGATAGAAATCTAATAAACTCAAACTCAAACTCTTTTCGGTGGACCTGCGCCGAGGTGCTAGAAATGGGCGTCTGTGGAACTCGGAGAGCTCTGCTCCGCAACGCTTGCAAAACAGACCCACCGCCTGGGAAAGGCAGATGCCCATCGGCAGAGGTAGCCAACTTGTGGTTCATAAACCACATTAATTCCCAACATCCCTTTTTGGGACCCCCAAAACCCCATTTGGATCAGTGTCCCTGGAAAGAACGTTATACAGATTTAAATTAAAATATGAGACCCTAAAAGAAGCCTATTGTACAGTTAATAACTGTACAGTTCATTCTTTTTAGACATTCTAGTGGGCAAACTTTATGTGGATGAGGGTCACCCTTTATATTTGGAGAGACTAAGGGTTATAAGATGAGTGCAGCTTAATTTCTCACCAAAGCCAGCTGCACCCACCTTATAGCCCTTACTCTCCCCAAATATAAAGGGTGACCCTCAGCCACATAAAGTTTGCCCACTAGAATGTCTAAAAAGAATGGAACAAAAAGTTGAGGGCCAAAACTGGAAATTAGCAGGCTGTTTTCTTGCTAGAAAATAAAATGTATGCATGCATGCATGTTAAAACTGAGAAAACAACATGTTTTTAATATCTCATAAAACAATGTCAAAAGTCATAAATGAAATTAAAGAGCTAGTTAAAATCCAATTGCTGACAGTGTTGGCATAAACGAGGCAGACCTGATTTAAATTCTATTACACTCAATCCCATTTTTACTTAAAACATTATCTAAGCACTGTCCATGGTTTTCATTCCCTTCTCACAACAACCCTGTGAAGAAGGACAGGCTGAGAATCAATGATTTGTCCATAGATTACTTGTTCAGCCCTTTGGTTGACCTAGGATTTGAATTTAGGCAGATCCTTCTTGATCTCAGCTCTAGGGAAAATAAAAAGAATTAAACATGATTATAATTGTTTAGTACTTAGATGGGAAACTGCTTGCAGACTTAAGAGTTATAGGCTACACTGGAATGTAAAAAATTTCCCACAAGAAATCCCAGGGAAATCGCACTCAAATCGGTATCTTCATAGGAGTAGCTTTCATTTTGAGATATTTCTCATTCCTTCATTTCTTTAAGCTTAATGCAATTTAGTGTTTCATCCCATCTCTCTTCAGTGTATGCCAAATACAGTAAGTGGACTTCATTTTGGACTCTGCCTTTTTATACCTGTCTTATTTGTATAGGAATATCTTGGCTGCTATTTCTCCCATTGCAGCCTTTTAGAAAATTTACTTATGCAATTGTTTTGCAAAAAATGTGTAACAGTTTTAAGTATAAAGATAACTTCATGCTTTGCCAGCTATTTTCCAAATTAGCAGCCTTGCTGCTATCTTTACTCTGTCACCTCCTGTACCTGAGCAGATGTTCTGTATTCTAGGTTTCTGTCCACCCCATCCCTTTCTCCCTCTCACTTTTCTTCCTTTCCTGTTGTCTGTTATGCAAATATTGAGGCTAGCGAAGGTTGGGAAGATTTGAATATTTCCCCAGCACAAGAGTGTGACAATGAGACAATGCACAGTTCTCTTGCTTGGTAATTCTCAAAAAATGCTGAGTTTTGCCCATTTCTACCCAGAGCTGGCCCATTTTGTTGAAGCTTGGGCTGATTCTTTCAATATTAATATTAATTATAGTGTTTTGTTGCCCAGAACCATGTGTGATTTTAGCCTATTTGAAGCCATCCTGGAGAAATCTGATTTTGCAGTGTACAATACATTAAAATAATAATAATAATAATAATAATAATAATAATAATAATAATAATAACAATAATAATAATAATAATAATAATAATAATAATAATAATAATAATAAAATTGCTTCAGCTAATGAAGTTGATCTATCACCCACCCACCCCCTTCATGGCAGTATAATCACAGCCAGGGTAAATGAAGGAATTAATAACTGTCCTTTCTCAACTTCCCAAATTGGATGTCTGAGATAGCTGACCAGCTCTAGTTAATGGTGAGATGGCTTCTGCCACTACCCTCCCTACAGTAAGTGTGCAATGTAGAGCAAAGATTGTTATATTGCACAACTCTGGGAAGCCCCCTTCCCCCCCCCCCCCACATTCCTTATGAAGCCTTCCCCAACTAGATGCCCTGTGCTGAAAGTTAAAAGTAACTGAACATGGTTGGGTTGCTGGAGTAAAACATCTGAAGGAGCAACTTAGGGGAAACTTATTTTTTCTTTCTCCTACAACTCTCCTTTATGAAAAAAGCTGCTTCCTGTTTGAAGGTACTAGATGATTTATGTTCAGCCTTAGGACTCACACTTTCTCTTTTCTTTTTCTATATCATGGGCAAAGCCATGAATGGGTCATGCTACTTTGGTAGGAGCTACCACCATCCTTCCCCTCCTCCCCTCTCTTTCAGGCATTTTAACTTCAACTTCCATAATTTCTAGGTAGCATGGGGGTTGTAGTAGAATGTGACAATGCTTTGCTATGCCAATGTATTTATCATATTGTATTTCTATCATCAGTACAATGCAGAAATGGCTACACTCTTCCTTTTGTGTACTTGTTATAACTCCTAATGAATTATTACTCACCAAGATTCAAACAAGGCATCTTATCCCTGGGATAGGGAACAGTATCTCCAGATTCATCCCGTGAGGCTGTGTGGATGTGGACCACATCCAAAATGCATCCTAAACTCTGGAAGGGTTATCAGCCTTCCCCTCTCTCAGGCCTCCCAGATGTGTTTGTCAGGAAAGCAATGAAGAGCTCATTATGGAAATCATTAGAATCTTTTATATTTCATTTTATTTGTTAAATTTGTTTGCTGCCCATCTCGCCATGGGGCTATTTTAGGTGGCTTGCAACAATCCCAGCGTCTAAACTACAGCATCCCCATACTAATTGGGAATTATGAAACCTGAAGTTAAATAAATCTGAGGGACCCTTAATTTTAAGAAAATTGATTCAAAGAATAGGTTACATGGCTAAAGGTGGAGTTAAACGGTAATTAATTTCAGTTGGTAAGGACACTCAGTCTAGTGATTAGAGTATATTTATGAAGTTGGAATAGAAGAGGTTATATTGTTTCCAATGAATTAAAGTAATAGAGAAGTGGGAGAAGAAATAGATTCTCCCTGAACAATTGCTTTCTAATTTTACTCTGAATGAAAATTCTCTAGGATTATACCGTATTGAGTTAAGTTTTCTTCCCACTGGAGGACATATATGTGTATATATATATACCTTGCTTTCATTACCTGACTAGGTAACATCATCAGTGCTAGTGAATATGGCATTTGCTTCCTGGTTATATAAAGTAATTTGTCCTGCCAGTAATTCTTTGATGTTGGTATTATTTTCTACTTAATTTTTATTTGTTAATCCTTCCTTATTTGGATATTGGTTGCTCGAGAGGATCTGTGCTAAACTCCTGCCCCTTCTTAGCTTTTTTTTTTTTTTTACAGTATTGCCTATTTTGAAGTGTGTAAATATGGTTTATTTCTATGTGTCTCTCTCTATAGAATTATATCATTTAGGTTTTGCTCCCCTTGATTAACCCCAGACTAATAATCAAGCAGAAAATAATACCCTAGTCAAAGAACAACCAAGGAGAAACCCACCACACTGGCAAGGCAAGCTATTGTCAGGGAACAGACCCCACACTCACTTGCACTGATGATATTACCTAGTCGGGTAATGAAACATCTGCAAGCAAATAACCAAACTCAAAGAGTGCCCAGAACTCCACAGTTCATCTCTTAGCTACATCTGTTCTCTTTTATTAGGACATGCATATCTTGCATTTTTTTTTCACTTGAATGAAATGTCACTATAGGAATATATAAAAGACATAACTTTTTCTTTATCAGGGAGCCTTATCAGACATTACTCCTTGCTATGGTGAAATAATGTCTGGCTAGCATAGTATTGCCGTGACTTTCCTCACCGTCTACTGTAGTTTGTGTTTGATGTTTGTGCTCCAGGTTTTCTCTTGACCATCATGTAGGCAACAGGTGAAAACCAAAGACAGCCCTGTTGGTTTTACTCACCAGGATGTTGTGGCAACAATGAGAGGCAGCCAGGGTTGAGTGTTTGGTGGTATACAAAACAGTGGAAAGAGGCTGCATAAATCACGATCCCCATTCTGGCGACACTATAAATTACTAAGGAAAGGCTCCTAGGCTAATTATAGGACTGTCATACAGTATGTATGTCTATTCAGTTGTAATCCCAGATCAAGTGTATAAGATTGCAGTTTCAAAATTAATCCCCTGCAGCTGAAATAGTGATAATGAAAGTTGTTAGATAGATTTATAAAATATTCTTCTAGTCAAATAAATCTTAACTGATTGATTTCCACTTTTAGTTGATTGAACAAACTTGCTTCTGAATAAGCATGGCTATGTGTAGATTTGTGTGATCTGTGGAGGAAAACCTTATGTTATCTACCCAAACAACAGCTAACAATAATATACAGCAGGAAGTTCCTGTCATTCTGTGCCTAACTTTACAGTGCTGGCTTTTTTAATGTTCAATGTTCTTGGTAATATCATGGGAACATACGTTGAGACAAAAGTGCTTAATACAGCAGCCTGTATACCTGATTACCAATTTTCTTTCTCTCTTGACAGGCCTGATGGATCCCAATATGGCTATGTGGTAAGCATGTGATTTCAAATTCTTGAATTCTGAACAGAGTTGGGAAATGTGAGACCCCTGACCTAATTTTAGGAGGTTCAAACCTCTGGTCAGGCAGGATTTGTTGTATTTTTTCTTATAACCTATTGGAAGGGGAGAAAAAGGAGGGAGGGAAGGAGGAGGGAGGCAGAAACAAAGGAGGTTGTCAGAGACCAAAAATAAAATGGTATTTTCACTTGTCAGGGAGAGTGGGAATGGTAGGTACAAGAAGAAAAAGAGACAGATTAGAGTCACATATCATACTAAAACCATGGTTGCTTAAACATGCTTTCTCAACCCAGAGTTGTGGGTGGGAAACTTTCCATGAGATGAACAAGAGTGTTTACAAGGGAGAAGATTTTTTTAAAAAGCCAAAATGACAACCAACCGCATTGCAACTATCATCTTGAATTCTCTCTCTCTCTCTCTCTCTCTCTCTCTCTCTCTCTCTCTCTCACACACACACACACACACACACACACACCAATGGCCAAAGAATAGCCTGAAGGAATTGGCTTGTGAGAAGAGGCCTCAATAAAAGCCACAGTTATATCAACTGAGGACATGTCTGTTATGATGTTATCACACAACGGCATTCTGTCTACTGACATTATGGCAACTGATACAAATATATGTCATATGGTTTATGTGATGACATCATCATGCACATTTTTTACCCCTCCACAGATACGTAATGTTGGTAGAAGTCATGACTGCAGAGTTCATGGTGGGAAAATGTCAATCTTGAAACAAGGATTGAATGGATTGACAAGGCAAGGTCTCTTGCCTTCCTAATGCATCTTGGGAAACATTTCAGGAGTTTATATTATACTGACAACCACACTATATTTCTCAGTTCCCCAGCGGATTTATCAGTGATTTGGACTCTTACAAGCAAGAACCCACATTTCCTCCCTGTCTTGGAGATCCAGAGAGCTCCCCAGGTAAGATCTGTTTTAGTGGTTCAGTATTTTACAGTGTAATGCAGAATTGTAAAGAAAACCAATCAGTTAAAAGGCCTTGATAGTGGAGAAAACTCATCATTTAAAAAACAAAACAAAACAAAACAAAAGTTTGAAATAAGCTGCCATATCAATCAATCATAAGCATCTCAATTATCCTTACAAATAAATATGGTTTATCACTCTCTGACTTGCTGATTTATATAGGACACTTTTGCCCAGCTTTGAAGAGCTCCAAGAAGCAACTCTTATCACTCACTTTTCTGTTTCACAGCTGCTGATCTCTCTTCTCCCCTCTTCCTCCCCTCTGCTCTGCTCTGCCCTCTTACGCAATTTAGATTTAGTCATGTAACTAACTGCCACCTGACTTCTGGGACATTTCTGCATAGTTAACATTCATGGGAATCTGCCAGAATATATGCAATCTCATATTTGGGGGTTTTCTAGTCTCAGGAAGGTGGAAAGTGCCTAGGCATTGTGACAGATCAGTCTTATGGTAGCCTCTTGTCATAAATAGTACTCAGGGCCTGAACTACTTGCTAAATAGTGGGCCTGTAAATTTGCCATTTGTTCTCTGAGAGCTGTACTCTCTTAGAGTCCTCCACTTTCATCCCCACAACAATACCCCTGTGAAGTAGAGTGAACTGAAAGGGAATGGTTGATTCACATTTCAGCAGTGAGCTCTCCAGTCAAGTGGGTATTTGCCTGGTCTCTCTGTTCAAATTCAACACTTTAACCATTGCTTGGCATTACCAGTTTGGTGTAGTGGTGAAGAGGCTGGCCTAGGAACTGGGAGACTGAGTTCTAGGTCTCCCTTAGGCATGAAGGCCAGCCGGATGGGTGACATTGAGCCAGGGAGGTGGTTGTGGGAACACAGGAAGCAGGAGTACTTTGTATAACCTCTGTATACCAAATCTAACAATCTAATAGTAATGTAACTATTATTACTCCTCAATAACAACATAACTATTGTTAATCTCAGGCCAAAGGAGCACTTAGATGATCTTATTTGCGTTGTGAACTGAGCAAGTGAATGGCCATTTCTGTATTGTTGCTGAAAAAAACAGCATGATCACATTCCACATTGACACCAGGACTCAGTGTCAACTGAAAACAGCCTTTACTTACCTTGATTGAGCCTACTGTGGTCCACTGAGTGGCTGAACAAATGACTGTTTTGCTGTGTTCACCCAGCAGGCATAACCTTGTGGAAGCTACGATAGACAATCTTTTAGGACCAAGGCAGGAAGCTGCCTTCAGTTTAACATAAAAGTCCAAAGTAATTTGGTCTTCCCATTTTACTGAAAGGCTACTTTCTATCCTCATTTGCTGAAGTCTTTGCAATTGTTGGAAGGGCTCTTCACATTTTTCTTGGAAGGGAAAATGACTCTTCTTTCTTTAGTGGGTAATACATGTATTTCCTTGCTGGCAAATGTGAATGGAAATGTGGATGTTCATTCTGTGAACATGCATGTAGTAGGTCTATATGCTAACAAATAACATTCCTGATGAGCGACATCTTCCTTACTGTTTCTACTTTGGTCTTCTTTTAGCAGGTTTATCAAAACAACACTTCTTATACGTAGCTTGAAAAATGTAAGTGCATGGGGTTATTTTAAGCATGCACCATATTTTTCATTGGAACTTATAATCAATAACAAACAACGCAAGAATTATATTAGTAGGAAGTCAAAGGGAAACCAAGTATCGCAATTTGTCTGATAGAAGAGATTCAAAGTCACAAGTAGAATTTGCAACAAAATATTTTACTGAAAAATATTCTTGTTTGACGTCCTACCTAATCAGCCAGCAAGCCTCTTTTGAAATGCTTTATAAGCATTTTCCCCTATTACAACTACTATTCCATGTACTGTATACTGTGCCCACTGAAGATGTTCAGTCCTTATCAGTTGAAGGAGGGAATTACCCCTTTAGTGTATGTGTGTATATGTGTATATGCATATATATGTATATATGTATTTGTGTGTGTGTGTGTGTGTGCGCGCTTGCGCGCGCTTGTACACACACACATATATGTTTCTGTGCCCCTTGCACAGGGCACAGGGCAATATTTAAAGATAGTTCTTGTTTGAAAATAGATGCTACAAGTTAGTCTGATTAGAGATTCATACTTTGAAAACGGATTTTGCTATGATATAGGAGTTAAGCATGTTCCTCATTCTGCTGAATGAAACAGATTTTTAAAAACCCACCTTCTGAGCTGTTCAGTGAGCCCATTACTGCCTTATCAGATTTTGCTCCTAGGCGGGGAGAAGCAAGACTGCAAATATGCATTAGGGTTCAGCTTGCTATTCCTAGGCAAATTCATGGTGGCAGATATTTGCACAGACCCTACTTTACAGCTGCCCAGCACACAGTGAGCTCTTTGTAATCAGCTCTGAGCATTATCCACCCCTTGTACCTGAGCGAACCAAGTGGGCGTTGGAGTCATTCTTCTAGGGTAGGGGAAAAAGAAGCATTGTGTAGGCCTCCTCCCCATAGGAAACCTCACCTGTCAAGGGCAGAATCAGATTTCTAAGCAAGTAGTGAACATGAGTGCAAAAGATACACAGGATGTCCCTTATCTCTCCCCATAAGAATCCCCACCAACCTTATAAGCAAAAGAAAAGAGGGCATCATATGAAACAATCTTAAAGGGAAGCCCTCAGATAATAATCCTCAACCTACGACCATTCTTTTAGTTTGAAGTTACAACTGCACTGAGAAAGTGACTTGTGTCTATTTTTCACATTTACAACTGTTACTGCATCCCCATGATCACATGATCAAAATTAGGATGCTTGGCAACTGGTTCATATTTATGACAGTTGTGGAGTCCCAGGGTCATGTGATCTCTTTTTGACAAGGAAAGCCAATTTGACAAGGAAGCCAGTTTCATTTCACAACCGTGTTACTAACTTAACAACTGCACTGATTCATTTAACAACTGTGGCAACAAAACTCACTTAATATCTATCTTGCTTAGCAACATAAATTTTGGGCTCTATTGTGGTTGTAACTCAAGGACTGTCTGTAACTGATCTGTGATTTTATTTTATTTACTTGATTTCTGATACTATCAAGAAGCTAGAAGCTTGCAATTGAAAGCTGCTATTAATTCAAGGTTTATCCCCATTTTGCTCCAGGAATTCAGGGCAATATATACAGAGCTATTGATTTCCATTTCCTCCCTAAAACTTCTAGAATGGTCAGAGACAACAACTGGTTTCATATCATTTAGTAGGTTCTCAAGTGGAGAGTAGATTTGGCCTTCAATATCCTAATTCACCACCTAATTCTTAGAACTCGCTGTCTTTCTTTTTCTCTTTTGCCTGTTTTCAGAGCATTTGCATAGAACTGTAGCTGATGATGACCACACTTGCTATTGCAGAGAGTCCTTGACTTATGATTATTTGTTTAACCAATGGTTCACAGTTACAATAGGGACAGAAAAAGTGACTTACAACCCATCTTCAATGTTACATGTACCATCATCCCACCCACCCCCAGAACCACAGGATTGCAATTCTGGTAGTTGGCAACCGGTTCGCATTTGCAATGGGTACAGTGTCTTCCCATCATGTGATTGTAAGTTGCGAACCTTCCTAACCGTGATAAGCAAAGTCAATTTGGGAATTTGAATTTGCTTAACAACTGTGTTAATTGCTTGATTCTCCTAATGACCACAGTAAAAATGGTCATAAAATCAGATCTGGTTACATGATGATGCATTTAGTGACTACATTGCTTAATAACTGAAATTCCAATGCCAATTGTGGTTGTAAGTCGAATATTACCATTAAATACAAAACAAGAGCAGGTGAAAGAGCAGATGAGGCTCTATTGATTTCCAGTAGATGTGCAGGATTGTTTGTTTGCTTATTGCTTTATTTTAAGCATTTTTGTGTCTGCCCAGTTCAAACCAGGTGACATAGGGCAGCATACCAAAACCAATAGAAAAAAAATACAAAGACAAACATATATAACCAAAAACAAATAAATGATTAAATGGTGAACAGAAGCTAAAATTTGTTATATCCCACCAAATGGGAACTCTGCTCAACCTGAACTAAGTGTCCACTTCTAAAGGTGTGAAAAGCTGGATTCAGTGATTATTCCAGTATATGGTGGAAAGAAAGTGGTAATAGCCACTCCTTTTCATTATACTTCATCTTCCTTTCTGGCTGGTAGATCTTGCTTGCAATGCATTGTCAAAGGAAACACCTACTAACCTGAAATTTGTGCTAATGACTTTGGATTACTTTTTAGTAGGATGCTCTTGAACAGTGAGCTTCTCTAGGTCTCTTGGATCCTTCTTTTTGACCAAGGATCTTGCCTTACAGAGTCTTGTATAAACTGGCTAGAGATGCAAGAACCTGGATATGAACCCTTCGAGATAGGACACCTGGCTCAGCTGCAGAATGTTCAAGTCTCCTACCCACCTGGCACTTACGCCCAGGCACAACTCTCTCTGGAACCAATCTACAACCATGAGGGAATGATGCCTGCCCAGAATTCAGCTATGGTATTCAAGGACGAATACAACACTGAGGTAATGGGCAGAACCTTGGGTTCTAGGAAGGGAGAAGGAACTTGGGTCCCTTAGATCTTCCTGGGAAGACCATGACTCTTTCCTATAGGATTATTTCCAGACATATGGATTTCCTAGCCAGCATGGCTTTTGCTAATGACTTATGACCACAGTAGGACCAGAATTTCAATTGCTAAGTAAGGCAGTTGATAAATAAGTCACACTTTATTTACAACTTTTTTTTGCTACAGTTGTCAAGTGAATCACTGTAGTTGTTCAGTTAATGGTGCTGTCATTTAGTGAATCCAGCTTCCCCCATTGACTTTGCTTGACAGAAGCTGGCTGGGAAAGTTGAGATCACCTAATTCCAGGATGCTGCAACTGTCATAAGTACATGCCAGTTGCCAAGTGCCTGAATTTTGATCACTTGATCATGGAGAAGCTACAATGGTCATAAGTGTGAGAGCTGGTCATAAGTCATTTTTTCAGTGCCATTGTAACTTTGAAGGCCTCTAAACAAATAGTTGTAAATTGAGAACTATCTGTACTGGTTGGTTAAGCAAGAGAGATGAGACCCTTAACCCTTGAGTTTTCAGATAAGAAAATAGGGTCAGTTGGTAAAAGAAAATACTGTTGGAATTTACCTGTTCTAGATGGGAGAATAAGGTAGGAGTATTACTTGCATTGTGATCTGGATTTTGCAGTTTTCCCTTTGTCAGTCATTGGTCAAATAGGCTATGGGGGACCCACATTTTTAATAAAGCAGAATGGCATTCAGAGAATGATATCTCTCCTCAACACCACTGCCTTGATCAAATTGGTGGACTTTCCCTATTTTCTCTCCTGACATTTCATTTCACTTCGCCATCTCACTTCATTTCACTGATGGATTGATTTGATATCATTCATATTTGGGGTGGGGTATAAACGATATAAGATAAATATATATAAAATGACAGGAGATAGAGTTTTCTACATGGCGTGATTTTTGGACTTTAGAAAGCTATAAGGAAATGTGGTCAACAAAATATGGCAGTATATTCTAATTTAAGATTGAACCAGCCTAAAAAGGAAGACCTTCTGGCAATACACATGGTTTTAGAGATTATCTTTTGGGCAGGAAGTGTGAGAAAAATAACCTATTTCCTATCCTCCAAAAATATTTCTCTGCCCTGCTATGTGACATTAAAAGGTTCAGGTTATTAAGCTGTCTTTCACATAAGAGGAACAGACCAACTGGCGAGCCATTTAACTTTTGTAATCATCTATGTAATCCAGTTCGGTTCTTACTCTCGAGACAGGAAACTATTATTTAAATGTTTCATTCCATTAAATTGTCATTTGATCTCTACAGATCTATCTGCCATATGAACAGTATTCTGCTCCAAGGGAAATATGTAGCCCATTGTCAGAAGAGGGGGAATTTCACAAGGATGGCCGGAATCTGGAAGTATCTTCTGAGAGTGATTTGGATGAGAATCTCTTGTCTAGGTTTGATTCTGGTGAGTGGAGAGTAAGAATCCTAACACAGAAAGTAGATAAAGATGATAGAGGGCCCACAGTATTGAGCTGCAAGCTAATAAAGTATGCTGCAAGCACAAACAAGAAGTCAATCCACAACAGATAATTTAGGCATGTGATCCCTGGACACAGGTGTTATCCATAGACTGCCATTTGGCAGGTGAATTAGATTTCACTTCCTTCTTTCCCAACACATAGTGTCCAATAGATGTGGCCCAGCATATCCAAAGGGCAGCAGAATGAGGGAATGCAGCTTGCTCGCTAAATTTCAGAAAGCATAATATGTGGGCTAGATTGAGAAATCGAAAAGCTGGAGACACATGCTGGAGCATGCTAAGAAAACGGCATGTCTACAATTAAAAGGAATTGAATTTGATGTCTATGGAGATTTTCAGTCATCCAGGTCATGGTTGTCCCAAAGGTACTTTTTCAAAAGGCAACTGGACTTTGTTTTTCCTTGATGAGAAGCGAAACGTCTTCAAGGAAAAACTAAGTCCAGTTGCCTTTTGAAAAAGTACCTTTGGGACAACCATGACCTGGATGACTGAAAATCTCCATAGACATCAAATTCAATTCCTTTTAATTGTAGACATGCTGTTTTCTTAGCAGGGCTCCTGTAGGACAATTGAGCTTGGTGTATCTTTTAATGTTTAGCAACTGTCTCATTTAGTGCCTGTTTGCAGTCGAGATGGTGATAAAAAAGTAATTTTATGACCAGTTCTTGCACTTATGACTGTCGCAAATCCCTAAAGCAAAGGAAAGCTGAGATTGTAAGCACAATTCCAGTTTCACTTAGCAACCACTAAGTGGTAGTAACTTACTGACTGAGTTGCCAATTCCAATTATGGTTGCTAAATAAGGACTTCCTTTATCAGGATATGATATTAAGAACCTGTAAGTTCCTGCCATCTCAAGGAAGTTGGTTATGATTCCACAAAATATCTTAATTATTAATTCTTGTTTTGCCTACTCATGTTTAGATGTACATATATGTGGGGATTCCTTTCTTAACACTCTCACCCCACCCCACCCCAATCTTAGAATCAGTTCTATGTTCATTCTGAAGCAGGTGGCTCTCCTTTTTTTTCCATGGTAGAGTTAACTTTTGGTCTTCAGTATATAATTAATAGTGAGGATTCTTCAGTCATCATTCTTATTTATACTATTATGCCATGGAGCTAGCATGATGTCACAGATGCTATTTGGGGAAATTAGGTCCATATTAATATTATGCAAATAGTCTCTTGTTCCTGTTTGACCTCTCTAGAATAGCCTATAAAACAAGCTATGGTTGCTTTGCATTAGTTGAGTGGAAGACGTCCTGTGATACGATGCTGGAACCCTATCTATTCCCAGCCCTGATGACTATTTCTATTTTCTGAACAAATGGGGAAGGTTAAGATCAGTGTTCATCTGGATAACAAAACAAGCATCAGTGTGAATCTCCATTGCTTGGGAGAATTCTCTTAGAACTGAATGGTGAAATGTCAGGATTGTGATCTCCCACTATTCTCCACAAGAAGTCCCTTTCCCATGGTATCCTAACCTTTGGAGGTAATCCAGAAAGAGATTTTACTTTAATTTGTCATCAGAGATTCATGCAGACAAATGTTAAATTTGTCTCAGAGAAGTTTAGTCCTCATGACATGCCAAAAAGCCCTCTCTTTCAGGCCTCTGCCATCCTTGAGAACAAGGGATAGTCATGACCATCTACCGTATTTTTCGGAGTATAAAACGCACTGGAGTATAAGACACACTTTAGTTTTTTGGGAGGAAAATAAGAAAAATACCCCCAATCAGCTGTTCCCAGAGGTGAATTTTAGTAACAGGTTCCTTGGTTGTGAACTCTGTGCCTTGCTTTTTTTTTTTTTGTTTTTTTTCTGCCTCTGAAACTTTTGAAACAGAGCTTCAAAAAAAAAAGCCTCTGACGCTCTGTTTGGGGGCTTTTTTCTGAAACTCTGTTTGGGGGCTTTTTCTCTGAAGCTTCCTTTCTGATGCTTTTTTCAGCCTCTGAAACCTCCATTTGAGAAGCTGTGCAGGGCTACATTTGGAGTATAAGACGCACCCAGATTTTCACCCTTTTTTTTGTGGGGCATCTTATACTCTGAAAAATGTGGTAATTCCTTTCCTCCTGGGGGCGGGGAGTGCTTTCCCATGAACAGCAGATGGGGGGCATCTGACACATCTGTCCATCCCGATCTTTGGTCTCTTCTGCAGGCTCTCGCCGGAAACTCCGCCTCTACCAGTTTTTGCTGGAGCTCCTTGAAGGTGGTGACATGAAAGAATGTGTGTGGTGGGTGCAACGTGATGCAGGCATCTTCCAGTTCTCTTCAAAGCACAAGGAGCTTCTGGCACACCGCTGGGGCCAGCAGAAAGGCAACCGCAAGAAAATGACCTACCAAAAAATGGCCCGAGCTCTGCGCAACTATGGCAAAACAGGCGAGATCCGCAAAGTGAAGAAGAAACTCACGTACCAGTTTGGGACCTCACTGCTGAGCCCATCACCTTCTTCCTAAAGCCCTCAGGACCCCTGGGCCAGAATAGCCTCCAATGAAATGCTTCCTTTGTTGGCTTTCTTGAAAACTCTATTTGGGCATTTGCCAGCATGGCTGTATTAGAGAACCTGCCAGATGCTTTGCACTAAACAAGGAGGGTGGATCTGAAGGCAATGACGGCTTTTATTGGGTGGGGGTGGGGGTTCTGCACTTTAAGGGAAGGTTTGTGAACCAGGACTTGGGAGGTTTCCTTTTTGGAATGGGAAAATGAGGTTCAGCTGAAATGCATGAGGCTGGGATTCCTGGATTGATCTTCCCTGAATGGTTTGAGAACTAGAGCTCATATCAACTCTTTTGGGGATCCTTGGTGGAATGAAAAAGAGATGAGATAGCAGCAGAGCTGCTAAATTATTTTTTGAGTATGGCCTTAATGGATTTATGGCCCCTTCCTAAGATATTTGTGGTATCTCCCTACAATTGCATGGGGCTTAATCCAATGCTTCTCTTATTCTCTTGCCATTACATGCCTTACTGTTTCATCAACATGAATGACCTCTAGAACAAGTAGGAAAATTGTGTAGAGCATAGTTCTGAAACTCTTTTCAATCTCTTAATAGCTATCGCACTCATATGATCAGGAAGTAAGAGTGGACGAATCAGCCACTGTCTGAGTTGCTGCCCAGATTCAACCCATTTTTTATCTTTCTTTTGCCAGCTTCCTTCCTCACACCAAATTTGGTTTTGTTTAGTTTTCAGAGAATAATCTGGAAAGACAGTTGGTTAGAGTCCTTTAAAACACCCAGACAGTTTCTTTAAGTAACAATTGGTAAAGAGAGGCATCATCCCACAAGTGCTGGTCTGCAAAAGTACTCATCTCTTGTACTTCGACCCCACAAGTACTCTGGAAGCAAACCAGAGGCAGATATGCAATTTAGGATTTATATGAATTCTCTGGATTGATACGACCCTCTATGGTAGTTCCACACAAGGATTCATGAGCAGTTGGAAAACAACTCCAAATTTTTACATTTTTGCAATGTTGGCGTCGGAGGACTGAGCTAATTAATTTCCAATTCATCTCTGGTGTAAGTAGTCCTTGGTTTATGACAACAATTAGGTCTGGAGTTGCTGTTGCTAAGTAAACCAGTTTCTATTGTTCAGCAATGATCATGTGGGTTGTTTAGCAAGAATCTCATGTGACCACAACTTCTGACTTCCTGCCAGCTTCATTACTGAATTTACTTGTAAGTAGTCGGTAGAGAACTTTGGAAATCATGATCACATGACTGTGGGGATACTGTTATGGCTGGAACTCCGAGAACCCACTATAAGTTGTTCATCACTGTCCCAAGCTTGAATGTTCTCTGAACCAGTGGTCATAACCCGAGAAACATCTGAACCTTGACTTTGATAACTTTGTACCCCCCTCTCAGTTTTTTCAGTTTCTTCTTTCAGCAAGAAATCATAATTTATGGTTTGCAAGTTTCCCTCTCTGTACTGAAATACAGTAAAGGGATATTTGTTGCTTGGAGGAAGTTACTTCTCTCTGAGTGTTGAAGTCCATGCATCTGAAATTTGCCACGGTTGAAAATTAGTGCTCTAGGATCAGAAAATTTTGGATCAGGGCAGTGATCTTTACTTCTGGTTCATCTTTTGGTAGAAGCAATCACTTACAAATTGCTTCTAAAGCCTGGGAAATGAAAACAGTGGGGATGTGGAAATGGCCTGAGTTAGCATCATTTGAGCATCATGGTGGGAAGGAAGCAGATTATTCATGTCTGTGAGACTTTCTACTTGTCTCTCCCCTTGGGAGCCAAGACAGATTCACCACTTTTGATAAGTCATGTTTTGGTTAGCCACAGTTTGCTGTCTTAACTAGAATTGGTTGTGTAACCAAATCAATGTGGTTTGTTGAGTTACAGCTACTCATGTTGTGCAACCCCAGTTTTGTGGGCTGGCCTTTTGTAACTGGAGGAAACACAAGATGAGGCCCATAGGGCTTGGATCTAAGAACAGGCAGAATAAACATGAGGGAGCTTTCAGGAGGGAGATCCTCAAATAGTAGAAAAAAGATAGTATTGATGGGGTGGGGCAGCAGCAGATGGGGGGAGGGGATTCAAATATCTGGCCCAGGACTTGAGTGTGTAATATATTCAAATGTTTATTTAATAATACAGAGTGGAAGTTTTTGGTTAAAATCTGATTATTTTTAAAATGGATATCTTTTGTACATATTTTGGAAATTGCTAATAAATGTTTACAACAACAGTGAATTTAGTTACAGCTGAATTGTTTTATAGTCATTCAAACACTGGGAGGAAGGATGCTGGTGGGTGACGCTCTTTGCACTTTGAAATAGCCTTTCTCCATATCTCCTCATCTCAGCCAGACAGAAGGAAGAGCATGAAAGAATGGTCAGACTGGGGCATCTGTGTATGTGAGGAGTGGGGGGGGGGGAACTAATCAGGGTGGTGGCAGGGATCATGTAATTTCTTGTTTATGCACATCACAGTGCTTTAAAAGGGGTCAGAATAGACTAGGCTAAGCTAGGCTAGGCTAGACTAGACTAGACTAGACTAGACTAGACTGTACTGTACTGTACTGTACTGTACTGGACTGGACTGGACTGGACTGGACTGGACTGGACTGGACTGGAATGGAATGGAATGGAACAGTTGGAAGGGACCTTGGAGGTTTTATAATCCTCTGCTTAGGCAGGAAACCCCACACCACTTCAGACAAATAGTTATCCAACATCTTCTTAAAAATGTCCAGTGTTGGAGCATTCACAACCTCTAGAGGCCTTCCACTGATTAATTGTTCTAACTGTTCGGAAATTTCTTCTTTGTTCCAGGTTGCTTCTCTCCTGATTAGTTTCTACCCATTGCTTCTTGTCCTGCTCTCAGGTGCTTTGGAGAGTAGCTTGACTCCCTCTTCTTTGTGGCAGCCCCTCAAATATTGAAACACTGCTATCATGTCACCCCTAGACCTTCTCATTAAACTAGACATACTCAATTCCAGCTGCCATTCTTTATATGTTTTAGCCTCCAGTCCCCTAATCATCTTTGTTGCAAGGATAGGGTCAAGATATTCATCATGTGGTTCTGACTACCATGTTGTCTTTCTTGATTCCGCCCTACAAATCCTCTTGGATGGCAAATTTGAACAATTCATTTTATCTTGCTCCTTTTATTTAATCTACCTCTGTAAATCCCAGAATCTGTCTGAGATGGCTCCATTTGTATTTTTTGTAATCTAGGGAAAATATGTTTGATTTTAATATAGCAATAGCAATAGCATTTAGACTTATATACTGCTTTATAGTGCTTTACAGCCCTCTCTAAGCAGTTTTACAGAGTCAGTCTATTGCCCCCAACAATATGGGTCCTCATTTTACCCACCTTGGAAGGATGGAAGGCTGAGTCAACCTTGAGCCTGGTGGGGATCGTGATGATGTCCAGGAGCCTCCTGCCACCGTCACTACCAGTTCACCTGAACTGGGCCAAACTGGTAGAAACCCACCACTGATTTGCATCCTTTTAGAGGGTCCTTGAAGCAGTTGGAGCCACTAAATAACTCTAATGGGGGGGGGGAAGTTCTTTCAGATTTTCAAGACTCTGTTAAAGTAACCCACAATAAAGACATGTTAGCGCTCATGGTTTTCTTTTCCTGACTGGACTCCCTCAAAAGGTTGACACTGCTACACAGATGGCGTTCCCTATAGATGGCATTATTTAACTGAAGGAATCTGGAAAGTGCCAACTCTGCCAGATCATCCAAGCATATACTATGGGAAACAGGAGGTTCCTTAATAACAAGGCCATGTGCTACTTCTAACCTGAAACACAGGCACACTTAAACTGGCATTTATATGCTTATGGATTGGCATATGGATATTTCATGCAGAAACAAAACTCTGGGGTCCTCGTTTGGTGGGAGGATGGGATACATTTCTTCTGTTTCATTGAATAGATATGCACAGATCTGTGAGGGTGAGGCAAACTAGGTGCTACCTTGTATAGGAAGTTAGCACCCACCCATTTCCTGGAAGAGTGAAATATTTTAGGAAATATGAAAAAGGCAGAATATTATATTTCCCTAGATGAGAAATGGAGAAGCATATTTTACAGACAAAGCAGCTCCCACCTTCCTGCCCCCCATCCTTTGTCAATGGGCCATTAAGGCCTGGGCCAGTCTATTCTACATAACAAAGATCTGCCTCCTCAGGCAGAGCAATAGTAGGAATTGCCAAAGATCCAACAAAGATAGGATTAGCCCTCTACACAATAGCAGCAGAAACTCACCACATGTGACCTGGGAAGCACATGTGACCATCAGCCAGCAAGGCTAGCTAAGACCCCCACCCCCTGGGAGTCTAACAGGAGTCGATCAGGATACTCTTTCGGGGCCCCAAGAAATGCAGAGCCAGAGAGAGCATAAAAACCCGAGGATTTACTGTATCTGCCCCGCTTTTCTGTTCAGGAACTCAAGCCATGTGATCCTGTCCAACATTAAACCATCTTTCCAAGCAGTCTCCATGTTTCCAGTGTCTTTTTCCCCACTTGGAGCAGAACCTAGAAGGAGATTTCTTCCAAAACTTGCTAAGTCAAACCTGCAATTACTGCTAATTGGGCTCCTAGTGAGACTCTTTTATTTGCTATTCTTTTGAGTTGGTCTTGACTCTTAGTAACTCCCCAGGTAAGTCCCTGAAGTTTTCTTGGTAAAATTTTAGAAGTGATTTGCCATTGCCTTCTTCTTAGGAATGAAAAACTATTATCACTTTTTTGTTTTACAGCTGCTGATCTGTCTTTTGCCACTCCTTACTGTATCTGGGCCAAGATCATTCATCCAGCTGGCTTCATGCCTAAAATGAGAAGTAGAACTCATGACCTGCCTTCTTCTAGTCTAGCACCTTAACCACTACATCAAACTGGCTCTCCCTCTGAAACTAACTTTCTTTACATTTAGAAATGATCAGTAGAAGGCTTCATATTACAGTGGATCTGTTTGGATTTCGCTTGGTTCACGCATCCTACTGTGATTTTTTAAATGTAGAAGGAATCCAGCCTGTGTAGGAAGCTCCGCTCCCCCCCCCGAATGAAATATTTTGGAGAATATTAAAAGAGGGAGAATATTATATTTCTCCAAAGGAGAAATGGAGAAAAAAAATCTTAACAAAGGTAGAAAGCAATCCGCAGCAGTCTCCAGCAGATGCCTGAAGTCTTTAGAGATGGATATTTTGTGCCCATTAAGAAATCCAGGCCAGCCTATTCACAAACAAAACACCTTCAGGTCCAGATAATGGGATTAAGAATTTACATCCCCACTACCCAAATTCTAAGAACAGGACATGACCTTTAGGATATAATAGGATTAATCCAACACCATTAGAGTAGCAAAAGACACCAGGTTCACTACATTGCCCAACCCCTGCAGTATCTCAGAACCCTATAAGAAGCCATGTACTCATCAAAACAATTTGTCAGCTGTCCCAGAACTACATGCTGTTATTGGTTCTGCTCTTTAATAAACATAGTCCTTCTTTCTGATCAGCCTCCATTTCCAGCACCTTTTTCCCAGTTTGGAACTGGACCGGATTTTTCTTCCAACACCTGCATGATGTGATTCTGGCAACGGTGATTCATTCATCAAAATAAATAAATTATGGCTTACTGTGGTATATGAAATGAATAAACTCTGCTGCTCTTAAATTTTTGTTGTTGTTGTTGTTAGTTGCGAAGTCATGTCCGACCCATTGCGACCCCATGGTCAACGTTCCTCGAGGCTTTCCTGTCCTCTACCATACTCTGGAGTCCATTTAAGCTCACACCTACTGCTTCAGTGACTCCATCCAGCCACCCATTCTCTGTCGTCCCCTTGCTCTTAAATTTAATCAGCAACAATTCTCAAATTCTAAACTTATGATTGGCTTGTGTTAGAAAAAGAAGCTTAATGTTCAAGATGAAAAAACCTTGGCAACCATGAGATGTCAGCAAAGTTTGAGTTTTTAGTATCATTACTGACCTCTTATCTTTATCTGGATATAATAGCAATAGTTTATCAATTTGTTTTTGTTTTTTTTCCAAATGCAAAATTGAAGCTGTTAGATCTGAGCGTGGCAGGGAGAGTCTGAGGCTTGGCTGCTGTGAACACAACTTTATTGCTAACATGCAACAAGGCAACAAGGCAACTCCGCGGAGTGCAACGAGGAAAAGAACTGCCCGGTTGCCATTTGACAGCTGCTTAAATAGGGAGCTGTCAGACAGTACGAGCCAATACGTGAGCAGGGATCTCCCGCTAATTTAGTTGCTTGTGTCTTAACCAATCCGCGACAACTGGCAACAAAGCCGGTATGAGTGCGAAGACTCAACACCCCTTTCCACCTGGACCATGCACGCATAGTCCGCCAAGTACGCCGGATGACATTGGTGCCGCCTATATCTTCTCAGTTCAGGCGTGGTCAAGGACGGGGGTGGAGCCGAGCCATTGCTCTCTGGAACTATAGGAGACTGCGCGCGAACTGGAGAAGGAAGGCCCGTCCCCTCTTCCATTCCTGGATCCCCAGGTAGGCCATCCGATGAGAACAACTCGGTTGGGGGCAGTCAGCTTGTTTCGGTCGGGGCTGGCAAGGCCCCAGAAGGGTTTTGTGTTGGTGAACTCGGCTGGTCTTGAACAGGATGAGGGTAGGCCCCATCGACTCTTCGTCTGAATTGGTTTATATGCCGTCGCCAAACTCGCCCATCATTGAGCTGGACCCTATAAGAATAGGGCCCGGTTAGTTGCGTTATGTGACCCGGCAACCACCTCATGTTGGTCTCAAAGTTCTGGGCGTAGACCAGATCCCCTGCAGTGAAGGTCCTGGACTGAAGTCGCATCCCAGGTGGTGGCTCATGAGTGTAATTAGGGTGCAGTCGATCTAGGGTTGTCTGAAGATGCTGGCCCATGAGGAGTTTGGCGGGACTGTGTTTGGTGGTCATGCTGGGGGTCGTATGTTGGGCCAACAGGTACTGGCAGATCATATGGTGCCAATTTGTGGGGCCCAAGCAGCGTAAAGCCTCCTTAGCGGACCGGACGGCCCTTTCCGCCAGACCGTTAGCGGCTGGATGGAAAGGGGTCGTTTGGGCATGGCGGATGCTCAGTTTAGCTAGAAATAGCTGGAAGGGTGTTGAAGTGAACTGAGGCCCATTATCTGTAACTATGATGTCAGGCAGCCCGTAGATCGCGAATAAACCCTCTAAGACCCATACTACAGCTTCCGTGTTGGTGGATGGCATGAGGGCCAGTTCAACCCATTTAGAATGCGCATCCACTGCGATTAGGAACGTTTGGCCCAAATAAGGGCCAGCGAGATCCAGGTGAACTCTGGCCCAAGGAGCTCTGGTGCTTCCCACTTCCGGACTGGGTCCGTTGGAGGAACGGGCCCGGAGAGTTGACACTGCTTACATTGTGCCACTCACCCCTCAACGTCCTGATCAATATTCGATCACCAAACATAACTACAGCCCAGGGCTTTCATGCACACGATGCCCGGATGCGCCTCGTGGAGGCATGTCAAAATCTGAGACCTGAGGTTGGGGGGCACTATCATCCTATTGCCCCACAGGAGGCAGCCCCTTTGCACAGACAACTCATGTTGTCTGTGGTAGTAGGGTAAGAACTCGGGTGCCAACTGCGGCGGCAGCCAGCCCCTGCGCACCCAGTCTAAGACTTTGGATAGGATAGGGTCAGCGGCAGACTGGTTCTGAATGTCAGTGGCAGTCACTAAGGAAGGTAATTCATCTATCAAGAGGACGGATGCCATAGGGGCAGGGTCATGGACAGCTGTGGGTAAGGGACAACAACTAAGGGCATCCGCGTGTCCTTCCCTGGCTTATATTGCAACTGATATGAATAGGCCACCAAAAACTCTGCCCAGCGCAACATGCGTGGTGATAGCATCTGAAGTGTCTGCCGGTCCCCTGCCAGCAGACCTAATAACGGCTTATGGTCGGTGATGAGGTAAAAAAACTGACCATAGACATAATAATGGAATCATTTGATTCCAGCTACGGCAGCTAATGCCTCCCTATCGATCTGACTGTAATTCCTTTCCGCCATAGACAAGAATAGTATGTGATAGAGGCCTCTGCACTGTTGGGCAGAATACGACTCAGGACAGCCCCACCCCAAAGGGGGAGGCGTCACATGTCAAGGAAAGTGGCAAGCTTTTGCCGTATTATACGAGGACTGTGTCAGAGATGAGGACGTCCTCAACCGCCTGAAATGAGGCGGCCGCCCTGTGGTCCCAGTGCCATGGTGTCCTAGCATCCAAAAGCCTATGGAAAGGCTCAGCTAGAATTGCCTTATGGGGTAAAAAAAACCATGTAAAAATGGAGGAGGCCGAGGAAAGCCTGTAGTTTGGTTCTATTGGTGGGAGTGGGGGTGTTTTTAATCACCTTCACCTTGGCTGGGGTGGGGCGGATGCCATGGGAGTCGACTAGGAATCCCAAGAATTCAACCCTGGGCACCACTATACAGCACTTTTCTTTCTTTAATTTAAGCCCCGCCTGTTGGAAATGGGTAAGGACGTCCCTCAGTTTATTGATGAGCTCAGTCTGATCCGTGGCTGCAATCAAGACATCATCAAAATAGGGTACCATCCCCTGAAGCCCATGGAGCAGTTGCTCCATGAGGCTTTGAAAAATGCCAGGGGCAACGCTAACCCCAAACTGGAGGCGGGTGCATTTGAACGCCCCCTGGTGAGTAACAATCGTTTGGGCAAGGGCGGTGGCTTCATCCACTGGAAGTTGCTGATAAGCTTGTGCTAGGTCCAGCTTTGTGAAGACCTTCCCTTGACCCAAAGAGTGGAGTAAATGCTGCACCACAGGCACGGGGTAGTGATTTGCCTATTCAGGGTACCCTTATAATCTGCACAGATTCTAATCGAGCCGTCCTGCTTCAGGGGAATTACAATAGAGGTCTCCCACTTAGAGTGGTCAATAGGTTGGAGGACTCCTTGGGTGATAAATTTGTCTAATTCCCGGTCAACCCTGGACCGGAGTGCAAGTGGCACCCTCCGAGGTTTCAGGCATCTCTGCGCCACTTTTCCCGCATCAGCGGGAGATGGCGGATTTGAATCTACACTCAGCTCGATTGTGCATGCCACCACAGTCCAGGCAATTACTCTGAGTGGGTTTGACAGCGGCCGACCATTTCTTCTTTTGTGTTGCCTTGAGGCGGCTCACCTCCCTGTCCCCATCTGAGGTGTCTTCCTGCTTAGACCCTTCATAGTGGATGGATTGGGATGTATTAGCCAGAGGGGCCCCTCCTGACTGGGATCTTTGAAATTCTGCCAAAGACTTTGCTGACATCTCAGAGGCTCTGGCCTCGTCCATTGCAATTGGGGAGGTCAGGTCGGAACAGGCCAACAGCCTTCTCTGCAGCCTCAAGTCCCGCACCCCACAAACCAGTTGGTCAAGGAGCATGTTATCCAGTTTGCGAAATTTGCAATATAGCGCAGCCGTCCGCAGGGAGGCCATATACTCATTAACGGACTCCCCATCTCTCTGGGACTTCTGATGAAATGCATGACGCCTCGCAATTTTGAATGGAGCGGGAGAGTAGTGATGTTTTAACTTTTCTGGCAAGGTCTCCCATGGCACTGTAAACACCGGTTGTGGAGCCACCAGAGCCCTTGCTGTTCCAAAAATTTCTCGCTCGCATGAGCTAAGGAAGTAGCCCCTCTTCCTAGCACTTGACAGATTGGTGAGGTCATTGGCTTGTAAGAAACACTCAAACCGCTCGAGATAATCATCCCAGGTCTCAGAGGCCGGTTTGAAGGGCGTGAATGCTGGGAGGGCTGTTCCCATTGTAGCTAATTTTGGAAGTTTGCCTTGATGCGACGTCTCGCCGCCTGTGACTGATTGGCACCAATTGGCTCAGGGCGCCTCAGCTTGGTCAGTGTTTCTATCAGCCGTCACCTCAGAACTATCCCACCTTTGTCGCCAAATGTTAGATCTGAGCATGGCAGGGAGAGTCTGAGGCTTGGCTGCTGTGAACACAACAGGAAGAGAGAAATGAAATCAATCAATCAATCAATCAATCAATAAATAAATAAATAGTTATTACAGGAGCTATAGAACTTGCTTTGCACATATGTCTGGTGAATTCTACTCACTGATGATTCCAAAGTGATGTTTACCTCCTATGGCCACATAGGGGCACTAATGCCTAAGTAGACAGAATCTTCCTGAGAAGTCTAGAATCCAAATGCCTTTCAGGAAGGCTGGAAAGAGGCGCCAATTTTCAGTCAGTCAGTCCGTCAGTATCTCTTCTTTCAAAGGCAAGGAGGTAGATTTTGATAGGATACGCCACATCTGCCTTCTATCTTTGCTGCCCTGCCTTGATCACTAAACCAGAGTGCCTGTCTCTTGCCCCACTCTACCCCATCTGCAAAACCAGGAAGCTTTGAATCCAAACATAACCTCCATTTATTTTATTTAAGTTTTACATTTTCACCAAAACAGTGCTAGACCCTTGCCTTGACTGTAATTGGTTCTTTTTTCTTAGCATGCCTGCTTTGGCAGGTATAAATTGTATTTATATGATACATTCATAAATAAATATGGTTTACCTATCCTGATTTTCAGGTTGGGCACCATGCCCTGAACCATAAATTAATACTCTATCAATTTGTTGATTGTGTTGCATATTTTCCTTCTTAGTGCTTTTTCTGCAAGTGCAAGGACCTCTTTTCACTCCCCCCTTCCACATGGCTTTTTAAAAAATAATACTAATCATGGTATGCTGTGTGCTGTGATTGGCAGTAATGCTTTAAGGTCTTTGCAAAAAGACAGGCACCAATTCCCTGGGCTTGTCTCTGTAAGTGACAACAACAGAGAGGAACCTTAGGCAATCAGAAATAGTCTTCAGTATTTTTTAGAATCCCACTATTAATTTCTCAGGGATTTGTGGGCTAAACATGGCAGCAGTATAACTATTTCAAATTCCCCACTCTGATGGTAACATGTATTCCACCATTGAATAGCCCTCTTCCATGTCAGGAATAATCTTGTTCATCCTGCTGATTCAAGCCCTTGGTTTCAGTCCCCCAAATCCAAGCTAGATGATGACATAGTTAACCTACTAACTAGGAAACCTAGAAGATCTAATGTCAACTTATTTGGAAAGTACTAAGTCAGGGAATGGAAGACTGAACTGAAAAATTTTAAGCAAGGTGAAACGATAGTCTACACTGATTTATGTGACAGATGGTCCCTTCCCTTCCTAGCTTGAACAGGTTAATAGGAGTCCAGGAATCATTGGACTGAAAAGGAGGATAATGTAAGACCAGATCAGGGTTTTTAAAAGTATATAATTATAACTATTAAATAACTTTTAGTTCCAGTCCCTGAAACAATTTTACAAAATCTTTGACAAGGTTATCAAATTTTAATGGTCATGATAGATAACTGCCTGCATTTTCACTCAGATATAAAAGAAATCTTTAGTTAAATGAACACATAAACACACACACATTCAGGTGCTAAGGAACAGAAATATGTTCCAGTTTTAGGAGATTTACTTTCATGTCATAAAAGTAAAGCCCCTTTACAATCTCTGCCAGAGATAGAGTCTCCTTGTTCACTTATTTATTTAAAGGTGTAGAACATCTTCCCTTTAAATGAATGGCATGGTCCACTAATTTCAAAATGTGCCTCCTAGTGCCCCCCACCCCCATCCTGTAGCTGATAGAAAGACAGGATATCTATTTTTGAAACAAGTCAAATACATGATTTTGGTCTAAGAATTACTGTCTTCATGATTCCAATATCTTTCATAATGTGTATTTTAACAGAGATGCCACTGTGTTAATTGGTCTCCCTTTTCTCAAATATGAACCCATTCCTGGCTGTACATCTCTCTTCCCTCTGTTTCCCATATATGGACTCCCTCACTTTCTTCTCCCTCCTTCCCTCCACCCACCCACCCCCTCTTTCTCTCTCTCTTTTGGTAAAGCCAAGCTGGGGATTTGAAGATGTTTATGCCACAGCTCTGGAATTTGGCAACAGGCCCTGGGGGTCAGGTGACACCTTCTGTGTCCCCTTTGCTGGGTCTTTAAAGCCACTAGCCTGAGTGCATTCTCCAGGGAAAACCTAACCTTGAACAGACCCAGCATTTATCTGTCCTGTGGTTTGAACCATGCCTGAGCCTGCAAAACCTGGTAAGGGAGCTAATTATCATCAAACCCATCTGGACACAGAAGATAACAACCCTTCTCCGTTTCTTTTTTTTAAAAAGATAAAATGGAATATTGAGCCAGGGAGGGTTAATAATAACTGATAGGGGCTTGTACCCTGTCCAGGTTGCTCTGTTTTGAATGCAAATGGTGTGTTTGGCCCCTGATCTCCCCGTCACTCTATCTTTGAATTTTGCTAATTGATGGATAGGAATGTGCCATTGATTGGTGCTTTGCTTGCATTGTGATGGTTGCTAAGGTGGAATTGAAAGAGGACTCTGAAATCTGACAAGGACATTCCGGCAGATTTTGCTTCTATCTGCCACAGGAAATCATAGGAGACAATAGTTTAGGCCCACCACCAAAGTGGATATGTTGTAAGAAGTGAAGGGGAAACTGGGGGCATAAAAATATAATGGGTTGAGAGCATTAATTGAGTGCTGAGCATGAGGGTGAAAAAGTAGGCTTAAAACTTCCCGATGTATGAGTGTTATAATTTATGATTACATAGATTTCATTATATTCTATAATATATTATATTATATTATAGTCTGTCATGTTCACAGACAAGCAGAAAGTTTCCTGTATGTTTTCAAATAACAGAAAGCAAGGAAAAAATAAAAATAATAGATCATTTATTTCAGGCAGAAACTCTTCTTGGTCCACTGAAAGAGATGTAAAGAGAGACCATGGACCCAACTATGGAGATTAAACTGATCTAGGGATTAACTGGATTCAGTTTCTCTCAGTCTAAGCTATCTCCCAGGATTTTTATGGGAATAAAATGGCAGATAGAAACTCTTATGCCAATTTGGGCTTTCTTAGCAGAGTAATGTAAAAAACTAACCAAGTATACAAGGTGCTTTTTCAAGAGGCAACTGGACTTTCTTGTTTTTCTTTGAAGATGTTTTGCTTCTCATCCAAGAAGCTGCTTCAGCTCCTTCTTAAGAAGCTTCTTGGATGAAAAGTGAAATGCCTTCAAAGAAAAACCAGAAAGTCCAGTTGCATCTTGAAAAAGCACCTTTGGGACAACTCTGACCTGGATGACTGAGACTCTCCATAAACATTTAACCAAGCATACATGTCACAGTTTCTACAGCACCCTTCTCAGTTCAGTAGTCTTTAATCTTGTTTCCGGATCAGGGAGAACTTCCATCTCTAATTACTAGCAACTATGAACCCTCATTCTCAAAATTCAGTAAAAATGTTTACTATATATATGTAATTGCACTCATTTGTTACCTACCCTTTTGTCTTTGTTTTGTGTCGCATACGCTTGACATTTGGGCTGAATTAACACATTGCACAAAGAGTAGTTTATTTGGTTCATATATTGCACAGTGAGACATAAACTACATTGGCTGGTTTTACACAAGAAATGAAAAGAAACAAACAGCACAATATGAGAAGTTTACCTTAAACTTTTGTTCATGTGTATATATTCTCTCTCTCTCTCTCTTTTCCTCTCTCTCTCTCTCTTTTCCTCTCTCTCTCTCTCTCTCTCTCTCTCTCTCTCTCTCTTCAGAACCATTTAATGAAAACTCCTGATATAGAGGACATTTGTTGATGTAGATTTGAAACATATTTTTTTTCAGCCAAATACAGTTGTACAATAATCATTTCCCACAATGGGTTGATCTTCAGAACTTGAATGAGTACAGTTCCCAATATTTTTGGCCAGGATGAAGGGCAGCTAGTTGGTGAAAGCTGAATTAGAATTTAATGCAATTTAGGGTAGGAATATAGAGAGTTTATGATGTTCCAGGTGTTGTAGGATTCCAGTTCCCATCATCAACACTGACCCCTGCTGGATATGAAAAGAGCTGAAGACCAAAAATAACTGAACGACCCATTGTTTCTACCTCCCACCCTACTTTAAAAGTTCTTTGCTTCCTTCATTTTCTTCTTCTTTTTTTGGAAAGCAAAGATATTGATGGCAATATGATAATCTTGAATAATAGATAAATAGTCATACTTTAATACAGCCACACCTTGAATCATCTGTAAAATGAATAAGACTAGGTAAGGGTTTGCTTTCCCTTTGCTGTCTCATCTTGTCACCAGATGGCTACATCATTTAAGATAACTTATACTTATTTGCCTGGATGTATATACTTATCCCTTCCACAGCTAATTAATCCTTTCTAATAGCTGTATACAGATATCAGAGATGATTTATTAGTTGTGAATGAAGCAGCAAAATTGCTTAGATGTAATTAATTGGCTTACACCATGCTTACTATAAAAGTCAACTGCAGGAAATTTTTAATTTAAGGATTTAAAAATGCAAAGCAAAGCCTCTTCTCATTAAAAAAAATTGAGCAGAATTTGCAGTAAAGATCTTCTAATTTCTGGAGACAGCAGTATATTTGGTAAGATATTTCTCTAAATAGAACTGTGGCTTTGTGGGTTTAATAAATGCAGTCTAATATCTGCTGTATAACATATTCAAGTACTGTATACCAATGCATAAAATTACAGTAGTGGGAGAAATAGACTTGTTTTTCATAGTATAAGCACATGCACAAACTACTGTCCAACACTGGGACATTACAAGTGGGAAGTCCTGCTGTGGTTTAAGGTTTGTTTGTTTTTAAATCTGTACTGGGTACACTGAACATATGCATACCTTTTAAAAAAACATTAAAAAAAATAATTGGGTGACTGTAACTAAGCACTTACATAATAAAAAGACATTCTTACAAACACAGATCATATATAGGCATCCTGTTTCAAAATCCCTTATCATTCTTTTTGTGGATAAACAATGGAAGTCATGCTTAGATCAAAGGAATATCGAGCCAAAATATACAAAAGAGTGATTTTTATCTATTTAGAGTGGTTATGATAACTACAGTGGTTGCAATAATTAGAAAGACCTATATAGTAACACAATTAAAATCGTGGGGAAAAATGATAATAAAAATATGATTTGAAGAAATTGCAGGATAGAGATTGTATTGTGTATTGCCAAGTGAACCAAAGGTCCCTATGCTGAGATAGGATGCTAAGGCAAAAGAAACCTAGTACTTTGGTGGTAGAAAGTGGAATTCCTGCAATCCAACCCACTGGAATCTTTTCTTTGTTCATTTTAACTATTTTCAGGTTAAGGAAAACATTTGCCATGGGGACAGAACTAAATTGGACTGACTATCACTGCCATATGTACAGTTCAACACTTTATATATTGCTCAACACCAGCTTTCCTATTTATGGAGAGTTAAATGACTACTGCATACAGTAGTTGAGTAAAGAGTGTGTGTGTGTAAGTACAAGTAGTTCTCAAGTTACAACCACAGTTGAGCCCGAAATTTTTGTTGTTAAATGAGTCGTGTTGACTCATTTTTTCCCCATTTATGAACTTTCTTGCCACATTTGTTAAGTGAATCACTGCAACACGGCTGTTAAATGAATCTGGCTTCCCCATTGAATTTGCTTGTCAGAAGGTTGCAAAAAGTGATCACATGACCTTGGGACACAGCAACAGTCTTAAGTATGAACCATTTGCCAAGCATCTGAAATTTGATCACATGATCATGGGAATGCTGCAAAGGTTGTAATTCTGAAAGATGGTCATAAGTCACTTTTTCAGTGCTGTTGTAACTTTGAATAGTCACTAAATGAACTGTTGTAAGTCGAGGACTAGTAAAGCAAAATTGAGTAAATTAAAGCAATTGAGTGAAATGGAGTAAGACCAGGCCCCAATTTATACCACCTTCATGCCTGCCACTTGCACATCTGACGTTCTAGTTTGGTTGTGAACATGTACAGTAAGTACAGGTAGTCTTCAACTTACAACTTTAATAAAGTCCAGAATTAAGGTTGTAAGTTGTTGTGGTCCTAAGTGGAGGTATCACAAGACTGGATTTAAAATTATGTCCATTTTTTCCTACAATTATGAAGCAAACACTAGTGTTATTAAGTGAATATGGCAATTGTTAAGAGAACACCAGGGTCATTGTGCAAATCCATTTTCCCCGATAGACGTTTTTGCCAGAAACAAAAAAATGGAAATTGGCAAGAAAGTTGCAAATCCCGGTCCTGTGACCACAGGATACTTGTACATAAAGGTGAGCTGATTGCCAAGTGTTGTATGGGGACATCATAATTTGGAAAAGAGGTTGTAAATAATTCTGGGGAGATTCATCATAACTTTCAACAGTCATTAAGCAACCAGTCATAAGCAGAAGACTTAAATCTGTTCTTCAGCACAGAGTTGCCAAATTGAGGAAATGTATGTTGTGACATCAGCTATGTTTCATACTTGAAACATCTTGCAGCAAGGATTTTGTGTAATGCACAAGTCTCCTCTTGTCCTCTGGTTGCTTAATGTATCAAAGTTTATCCCATCCTCCCACCCAACAGAAACTGCCTTGACATTACAAGGCCATGGGACAGGATCTGGTACTCTATTTCAGGAATCTTTATTTCCTTTCTTCAAGAACACAGAGTTCTCCAACTCCAACTCTCCAGATATGATAACTGCCAGAACCCTGGACGGCAAAATTCTAGCAATATCTTCAGGAATATGTCTTTCCTTTTCTACTGCCTCTCTTTCAAATAATTCTGCTGAAATCATGAACAATTGTGGTAATTAGCTGTGAGGTTTGGTGTAGAAATAGCAGTTTGGGGCCCCTAACCTAACGCTAACACAGAACAAAATTCTAGACTCAAATTAATATAACTGGGTTAAACCTGTATATTTGCTTTGGAAGTAGTACATAATGATCCTTTCAAAGAAGCCAATGGACTGGCCATTAAATATTTCCATCCTAATAATAATCAGCTTCACTGGGCATCAGGCCAAGTTAAGGAGCTTAGGACTCAACATGTGGCACATATCTCTAACTGCTGCCTCTGCCCCCCCGGATCTCTCAACCAGAGCCATTGCCTCATTTTGCCTCATATTAGGGTGGCCTTGGAGCTGGATTTCGGGAGATGTTTAGAGTGTTTTTAATCTTTTAACATCTGCTAGGGGGTGTGGTATATCAAAGAAAGGCTGGGAAGTAGAAGAAATTAGTGCAAAGAACCTGATGTAGATGAGACTATGGAAATACGGTACCAGTTTGGGATGCCAAGAAAGGAGATGAGCCAATTTTTTCCATATCTCACTGCCAAGTTCTTGGATGCATTGCACATCACTGTCACCTAACAGGTGTCATCAACCCAGCATAAAGAAATAAGAAGGTGAGAAGGTATGAATACAGAGAGGATGCATTGTGTTGCTATGGAGAGATGGGAGTATAGTCAGCTGATTTGAGGTAGGAGGACTAGTGCCGATGGGTACACATGTGTTTATGTTTGTGAGGGTTTATGTCTATCATCAGACATCCACTTATGATCTAGGAACTTTGACTAAACCCTTAAGTATCTGCAAAGGAAAAAGAGTCCTAAGTGGCTTGTTGAGGGATGAAAAATTTGGAGTTGGAACAACAGGCTAAAATTATGAACTTTGAGCTAGGAATTTCAGTCATATGTTTACATCATACTTCAGTTATGGACCCACAAGGACAGAGGATGAATATATAACCTGAACTGTTAGCCAAATGAGGAAGAACAGGTATTGCTCTAAGATACAACATGAATACTAAATTTATAAGAAGCATTTCTTCCTGTTTTCAGGACAACTTGTCAGAGAAAAAACTTTTTGGCTGATGATAAAGTCCTGTGTATCCTGTCAAAGGAATTGTTTTTTGTAAGAAAAGATGATGGATAAATATGTTGATATGAATATGAAATGCAAAGGAAACCCATTTTAGAGAGAAACTGAACATAGTAAATAGGTTTGAAAGATTGATTTGTACAAAGATGCCTTGTGAGTGTGATTTGGTACAGGATATCAAATGGTGCGGGACGACAAATTTACCACTTAAGTAGGTCATCTTCCTCCCCATCTCAAACTAAATAATTTTTGCTCAATCCTCTGAAAAAGTCAAACTCTGGAAAAACTTAGCAAATCAAGGAAGTTGGACTGGCTAGTCCTGCTCCACAGGCTTCTGTTTGAAGGACTGTCTAGTTCAAGTTCTTGATGAAGACTGATAGAGGAAAAGCAGGGCCTTGAAGTTGTCCTTCAAGAGTTGGCACTCATTTTATTATTAAGGTGGTAGCAACTATTTCTAAATATACATCTGCCCAATTGACTGATCTCAAAAAAGAGCTAAGTATGGTTGGATCTGATTAGTACTTAGATGGGAGATTATCAGAAAAATCCAGGGCTATAAAATGGACTGAGATTTTTTTAAAAAATAGAAAACTATTTATAGGTTATTTTGAAGAATTCCTATTTTTACAGTTAAGCTGAATGGAAGTTTAAGGCAAATCCATGAACTCCTTTGATCTTTCTCATTTCTCTTGTCTCTCTTACTCATTCCCAGTAATTGCCCCAGATATATTCCTCCAGTACACGGCTCAAAAGCTGTTCCTGGAAATTATTCACTGATTTTAATTTTTTTAGCTATAAACCTGAACACAGTTACTAGAAGAGAATCCCATTAACTCAGTGGATTTATTTCTAAATAGGCATCCATGTCATTACCTTGTTAATGTATTTTCCTAAGTTATGTTTATTTTTCATGGATTTATGCCCCTGTAAATGTATTCTTGTGCCGTTTATTGCATACTGTTGTCTAGTAGAGCTTTGAAAGCAATATTAGGCTCATAGATATTTTTTCTGAGGCCACCTAAGAGCTACATGAAAGGAGCACAGATTTGGGTCTCCTATTGTTATGCCAGACACTCCAACCAGACTTTTTGTCTTGCCACGATATCAGTTTCATTCCCAATTTCAGAGCTAATTGTTTAACTCAATTTATTTAGACTTTGATTCTCCAAATATTTTGGATCGTTTCCATATCATGTGCTGAAATGTATTCATGCTGCAGTGTAGGATTGACTGAAGATATTTATTTTGCACACAGATTTATCTATTTTAGGAATACTGATTGTAATATTACATATACTGAGATAGATGTGCTTTTTAAAAAATGGCCTGATATAAAACCAAAATTGTGTCATCACAAAGGGTTTATATCTGCCATTGCACCTGAAAGTTCATTCACTTAAGTCTTTGCCGCCATTTGTCTAAAACTCAAAGTATTCATTTATCCAAGTGAGATTCTCACCAAGTCTCTTCAGCAACATCTGTTAAGAAGAATGGAGGAGGGTCCAAAAATTCCAGGACCTACCAGCTCTGGCAGCGCAGCAGACTAAAGCACTGTTATTAACATCAGCTGCCTGCAATTACTGCTCACCTGGCTCAAGGTTGACTCAGCCTTCCATCATTTTTAAGGTAGGTAAAATGAGGACCCAGATTGTGGGGACAATAAGCTGACTTTGTATAAAATATACAAAAATATGAAGGCTATTGCTTAACGCATTGTAAACTGCCCTAAGTCTTCGGAGAAGGGCGGCATATAAATCAAATTAAAAAAAAAAAGTGAACCATTTCCCTTCGACTACCAGTAGAGTACATTAAGATGATGTCTTCCTCATATTCTTTTTTTCTGCCTTATGAAATTGACAAATTAGTAGGTCTATTTACTGATAACAAAGAAGCTTGCAGGGAGTCTCCTGAATCCTAATTGGTTGGGGAACTGATAATTTCATCCTCTAGTTGCAGTTGAATACCATATCTGCTACTTCACAATGGATTGCGTTCAGCATTATATATGGGTATCTTTATATGCTGTTAACCTTCTCCATTTTGAAATGAATAGCACATACATAAAAAGAGGAGAGGCTGCAATTATATGACCATGTCTGCCATCTTGAGCTTCTCTGACCCCTCCACCGATGCTCCTGAGGTATGGAGGTAGATTTTATGTAAATATAAACTATGTCTGTAGTCTATTTATGTATTCACTATGTATGAATAAAGAATTTTGGATAAACTGGAATGCATTTAATAAGTTGTTCCACACATCTTGTTAAACTATTACCGCCTTGTTTGGTGGCACCTTAGGTGACTATGTGAAGCCACCTATAATTAAGATAGCTTAATTATCCTCATTACAATATGTTGTGGGAACCCCATATTGTAGTTTATTCTATTACTCCATGAGTAGTAAATGAATCATAGTTAAGCAGGGTTGATAAAGCATGTATTCAGTTATTAAGGTAGGAACCCTGACTATATTCTGTGTCTATTTTATGAAATTTGTGGAACAGTATTATATAGAGCCTTAAGACTGGGTTATACTATTCCTTGTATTCAATATGGACAGGGAGTGAGTTTTGGCAATGGCAGAGACACTTTCCCTACTATCTCCCACTTGGTGTTTTAAAATGTTATTTCCTAGAACACCTGTTCATTGTGGCACTTCCGTTCTATTTGGGGAAAACTGAATTGGAAATATATTTGAGCTTTACACACATATATTTATATATACTCCCATTCTATTTTCAAGGGTAGTAACTTAGATATTACAATAAAATAGTAAAAGTTTTACTAAATTCCAACTGTGATTCTCTATTGATGTGTAGGATGATGCTAGTGTGTGTGCTTGGAACATCTGATAATCCCATTCTTAATATGGAGAGAAAGTCAAGTTGGTAACTGCATATTAATTGTATAACACAAACTGGAACAGTGTAAAGAATGGTATTTATATGACTGATGTGATTTAGACATCTGCTGGAGTAGATGCCCAATTTTATTTCATATAATTATTGGAGCAGAGACCGTACAAAGTGTTTAAATCAAAATCCAATTCTGAGTTAAAATGTAATAAGAACTGGAATACTTGCACATCTGAATCTATCGCATTCTATTCTACCTCCTAGCTGAATTCTATATCACTATGAGATTTTAAAGTATGAGGCATACAAATCTTCTAGTTCTGAACTTTATGTTTTAAACACAGGATAGCTTACTTTTTGATTTCACTTCTTTGAGATTATTATAAGTATTCTGGGTACATGCACATAATGATGTTGCCTAGGACCAATGTTGTTAATAATGAAACATATTGAAATATCTATATTGTAAGATGCATATAAGGACTACTGCACACTGAATGTGTGTAACATTTATTTTAAAACGTGCATCAGATTCAGATTCTTAAAAAGTGAATCTAAAGGTGTATGATCTGCATCTTTCATCTCAGCTCAATGCATTCACACATAGTTGGGTGTTTGTGTAAGGACAGAGTATGCACTGCGATGTACATGCTTAGAGGGTGCAGAGAACCACTGCATATTTTTAGTTATTTGTATATTTTTATTGAATGTATTACTTGCTAGTGGGGTTTACTTATACATTTGGAGGGGCATCCTTCCCCTTTAAACCTTGCATAGTGGATAATTTGCATTTCTGGATTTGAAGCAAGCATGCCTGGATTTTGTAATGGTGAAAGTGAACTCCTTGGTAAGAAGCAAGTAGAGTAAACTGAGAGGCCTAGCTTGACCAGAGTGCTGATGCCAAGGGATTCAACTTCAGTCTGTGGGTTGAATTACTTTAGGGGCTCAGCAAAAGCAGCCTAAAGCCAGGCAGGCTAATTATAAACTTGGCCATGTCTGCTTTCTTGGGCAGAAAACCCTACTCTGCCCCTAATAGGGCAGAAGGTCCCCCAAAAGGCAAAGTGAGATGCTCATGAAAGGTCAGAGAAGCACTAATGGGAAGGGGCGAAAGAGATACAGGTACAGTGACGCGATATGTCCTGTATTATAAAGAACAGCCCTTTATTTCAGGAAGCTTGCCTTTAGATTGATTTATTGTTCAGACTCACTTTTGTCCTTTAATTGGGTCATTTAATGTTTGCTTTAGGAATGGTACTACAATGCAGTCCTTCACATGCATGTGAAAAGTACGGAGTATCTTTTTACAATACATTTATATATATTCTTTGTTAAGCAAGGACATAAATATAAACAATTACAATTTTTTATCCATATGAATCTTTTTGAGATAGGCCCTTTTTCAGGTTTGTCCTTTATTCCTGCCCCCCCTCCCCCCAGAAAAATATGATCACTGTAACTATTAGTGAACCATTCTAAGTTAAGGTCTCCCAAATAAAGCCTATGAGAACATAAGTATTTTATTGATGAGTCGAGCCCCAAATTCAGCGGAAGATCCTAAAATGAGATCCTTAAAAGCTAAAGAGAGGGAATGATTAATAGTTCAAAAGAAATCACTATATTCCTCCAAGGTGCAAGAGCCTCATTTTATATCTGCTGAGGGTTCCAATTGCAAATGAAGGAATGAAATTACCATCAAGTTGATGGGTTTTTCCTTTCTAATTAATGGACAGATGTTGAGAAACTTTAAGATGTGTGGACTCTCAGCCAGCCAGTTGTCAGGTTCCGATGTAAATATGAGGAAAAAACCCACAAAACACAGTTCTGAAATAAGTATTTTTATTTCCCTCACAAATACCAGCACGAACTAACATCCATCAACCAACAGGAAATTCAAACTCAGGACTAACCGTCCAGTAACTGCCCCACCGTTTTAAACAGTCCCCTAGCCCCGCCCAGCCACCCAGCCACTTGCCCCACCCTCTATTCTTCCCTAAGGCGAGTCAGTAGATATTGATCAGGGAGGCCAGCAGAGTTCCATCGTCAGCCACACTCAGTGTGCATGCACACGTCAATTTTGGTTTCAGCCGCCTGGCTGCCCATCAGCTGTTTGGTGTTGATGTCAGCAGTGGTGACAGGTCTGGTGTGGGCTCTGCGGTTCGGTGGGTTTAGTGTCATGGTGGCCGCGTCATTTTCGGGTTCCCTGTGTAAAAGGCAATCTTGGCTTCTTGGTTCCCCACTGAAATGGCAGCTCCGGGCTGCCAGGCACACCAAAGCTGACACATACATTTTAAACTTGCTAAGATTCAGAAACACTGTCATAGATATTACTCCTGCTTACTGTTTCATGTTTGCAGAATACATTTGGGGGAACCCTCTGAATTGGAGTGAGGGATACAGATCTTTATGTTAGGAAGCAAATGATTAAATTGGGTGAACTTACAATTAGACATCATGAACTTAAGAATTTCCTTCTTCCTCTTTAGAAACTGTTAAAAAACCAACCAATCAACCAACCAATCAATGTTCTCTAATTGTATGTGCCCTTTGTCAAAATGCAAATGGTTCTATTCTACTGTAACATTTCTGAATTTTGCCTACCCACCCACAGCTATCACAAGGAATCAGTCCCAATAAAATGAGAGACAAGTGATTTAATTCTTATATCCTTGCAAGCTTTCTTGATGTCATTGTCTTCTCTGGGCCATTTTTTGACTTTTTATTCTAGGTTAAAGCCTAATATTTTTTGACCATTCAAGTACTAACCAGTCCTTCTTACTGTCTGAGCACAATTGGCTCAGACAGTTGAGTATTCAAGTCCATTTTTTTAAAAAAAATCAGGTTTTATTTTCCCTGCAATCAAACAACAATTTTTAAAATTACATCATCATCATTTTGGTTAGGCTGGGGTATGTATAAGTACCAGGTATATGTCTTTTCTGGCTGGACTGATAATAAGCCTCTTTTCCCCATAGAACATGCCAACTAAATATGTTCTACATAGATGCACCATTCGCTGGAAGTACTTCTTCCTCTTCCAAATTCTGACTCACACAGGTACCATTCAGGGACACTTAATGGAATTATGGAAAATATTTTCCATTATTCTTGTACAGTTTTGAGAGCAGTGGCTCCCTGAGAGTTGTCCATTAGCATGGTCACTGCCACCAAATAGGCTACAGAGTTGCATAAAATGCAGCTCTGCTATTCTATATACAGAGATGTACGTGTAAGACATAAGTACTGTAATTGAAATGTATTTAAATAAATAAAGGTATGAATGGCATGAGGCAGTGACCAGATGCTAACTGTTGATGGGCAACTCTGGGTCTGATTGCTGCCTTCCCTTCTTACATTTTTTATTTTTAAATAAGAGTTGAAAGAGACAGCCCTTTTAAGACAAGACGGAATACTGTCTTCATAAAATGAGACCCCTGTGATTTGATTACAGGAAATCACCTGGCCATGTCGCCCCAACAAATCAAACTGGTTCACAGGGAAAAGCTGTATTGTGTTAAGTTTTAGTTTCTCTGGCCAAAACAAATAGGGATCTGAGTCCTAACAAATCATTCCCCTCTGTGTAGGGTCTCAGAGGCATTCAGAGCAGTGAATTGAAACATAGAAAGAACCAGATTTAATGAGTGGATAGGTTCAGAGAGAAGAGAAACTTTCTCCCAGGGACTTCTGAGTGAGTTCCAAGTCTCTCATCAGGCTCCTAAACTATGCAAAGCATTTCAGTCAGAGCTGATCAGGCAGGTCCTGGCAAAGCCCATGCGACAGCTGGACCAACCTTCCGGTGGGATGGGGGTGGAGGGGGCAGGGGCGGGGCATTGCTCCTGCTGTGTTATTAGTGATCACTTTGGGTGATGGCTCAGCACTCAACACCAGGCTATATTAGGGGTCAGACAGGCTGTGAGAAAGGACTTCATCCTCGTGGTAGCTTTATTGGGAGGGATAAAGTGCAGATGTAGCGCTTAAAAGGAAATAGACTGGGCCAGGGATAATGCAAGAGACTGTGCTTTCTAAAATGAGAGGTGCTCGGGCTCAAACATCTCTGAATGGTCTTCATCTCCTAATCCCCATCTGTTGAGATTGCTTTCAATTGCTTGATAATCTGCACTTTGTTCATGCACCAGAAAAGCACCTGGGGAATCTTATGGATCCTGACTTGAGGGAAGAGATTAATTCTTTGCTTTTTGTAGGAGGATGAGCAATTAAGGAGTCAATATTTTAAACCAAAATGATCCAAAACAGACTGCAATATATGTTCATAAACTCCTAGAAGTTTATGTAATCTCCAGGTTCTATCTTCTCTGCATGGATTGTAATACATTTAATAAGTAAATTCAGTAGAGGTGATTAGATAAATACTGTCCCATTGTAAGAGTTGCTGCCTTGTTAGATAAATTGTAGTGTGCTTGATGAATCAACCACTCAATCAATGAATTAATCTGCACAACAATATTATAAATGACTCTTTCCAGGTCAGCCAGTTGCTTCTTTTCCAAATCCTATTAAAATACTAGTATTAATAAAATTAACAAGTATCAAATTTAAAATAATTTTTACTTTAAAAAATATGTTGCTTGGTGAATTGAAGGCATCATTACAGGTAATTCTCATTTAACAGCCACTCATTTAGCGACTGTTCAGAGTTACAATCATGGTGAACAAGGAGACTTATGACTGGTCCTTGTAATTGCAACTGTCATAATTATATACTCATTTGTGTGTGTGTGTGTGGGGGGAGAAGATATTTGCCTGATTATGAAGTTTGCTCATATCTCAGGTTCTTAAGTGAAAACAGATCTTGGTGGTTTGTGATTAAACATTAAATCCAATTTTTTTCTAATTTAGCCACCTATTTTAAGTTGACATTGCACAAAATGGCCTGAGGAGGGAAGTATTGTGAAGAAAGAAATATTTTTTAAAAAATGTGGATGCTCCAGAGATGTAATAATAAATCTCTTGGTAGGATTCCTAATTTCTGGAACTGGAGAATTTGTTTCCAATACTAATTCATATATATTTAAAACTAAAATAAACAAATCATGCAATTAGTAATTAGCCTTCATATTTAATAAACTTGTTAAATAATGGCTATTGATCTTTTTTATTCCATAAATTAACTGGAACTGGCAAATTGCTCATCACCTTTTATTTTCTTAAGAGATTGATTTCAAACAGAGTTTTAAAAAATACATATACAACATGGAAAATGAATATCTTTGCATTAAGATCAGTAGGAGACTGTATACTAATTTTTGATATGTAGAAAGTTATTTTATATTAATTAGAAAAGCAATGTTTTTTAATGTTTTTGATTGATATTAAAACAATGTAGTTTGATTCACGTTTTAGACTATATCTCCCATTAGGTCCAACAGGGTTACCATTGAAATGATGAGATTTTTAGCTCAAAATTTCTTAAAGGATCCTACCTGGGAAATAATTTTTATGCAATTAGGTGTTATTTCAATGCTTTGTTTCCAGCAATAAAGTTAAAACATAATGTACGTGTGTCTGCTAGCTGGTTTGAGACCACAATCTGCAGTTAAAAAACATCAATTTATCCTTTGAGTATAATCCTCAGAAATATAATAACTCGGAACAAGTAGCAATAATAAGGGGTTTGTTTACATGGGAAAGAAAGGAACCACCTCTCTCTTTAAGCTGGGGTTCCTATTTAAAATATAGAGGCATTATGGTCTTAATAGAAAAAGCATCTCATCCTGCCACTTCAGCTGATGCATTTATTTTAAGATGTTACAGCAACTGAATTTAGTAGACACCTCTTGACCCAAAGACAGGGTCAAGACCTGCAAACTTGCAATTAACGGATTCTTGGTTAACTTGAATCCAATTTTCTGGGCTTAAATGGTATGGCCACAAATATGGCTTAAATACGTTAAGCTGTCTTGAACTTAGAAATCACATTGCAATTTCTAAGGAATAAGCAAACTAAGTTTTATAATTATAAATTATAATTATAATTTGCATTTGTTTGTCTGCTTTTGTTTGTAGCCACTTGGAGTTGGAATAGCAGCTTTTGTTCAAACATTGGTTTTAGCTGATTTTATGATTTTTTTAAAAAATATTTTTTATTATAGTTCAAAAAAACAAAAAAAAAGACAAATGTATAATAGTTTTTCTATCACAGTGTAACATCACTAAAATATCCATGTATATATACACCAATAATCAGAAAGTAAAAATAGAAAATATTTACAGATTCTTATATATAAATTTACATTTCCAATACTTATTGATTACCATAATTATACCATCATCTATAATTATAATCCAATATTATCCTTTGTCTCTCTCCCATCGTTTCTGGATCCAATCATACCACATGTTCCAACTACTATAAAAATCTGAGTCTCTTTTACCCGTGATCAGTTTTGTAAGTCTATCAGACTCCGCACATTCCATCATTTTATAAATTATTTTTGAGTCCATTGGTAAGTCCTCATTTTTCCATTCTTGTGCGAATGCCAGTCTCCCTGCAATGATTATGTGCAGCATCAGATACCATTTAGTTAATCCAATATTTACTGGTCTAACCACCAACAAAAAGGTTTACGGTTTCAGTTCCACTCTACAGTGTGTAATTTCAAGCAACCATCATGATTTTATGATTGTTCATCACAGAGAGTCAGTTGTGTGAGATGGGTGGCCATATAAATTGAATAGACAAATTAGCAAAAAATGCTTTCCAGGTGGTTCTTAGGTTACAACCAGTCATTCATTGGTTGTTCAAATGTGTGACACTTAATCCCAGACAAGAATGGTTTCACCTGTTCTGCCCTGCTACCAAACTGACTTCTAGCATCAATTCCCCTAGGATCATCTCATCATCATTCAAACCCTGTTGTCCTACAAAAATCCTCTTTGCTCTCAAAAATCCATAACTCAATTGTCGAAACTCAATTTGTCTAAAATCTAGAAGGAACAATTGAGATATGGATTTTTGAGAGCAAAGAGGATTTTTCCAAATGTGAAGGCAGGTCCTTATGCACAAAGAGCATGGAATGCTGTGGAAAATTTCAGCAAGGGAATGAAGGGATTCAGCAAGGGGTAAATAGAGAAGAGACACTTGGCATTTGAGAGCATTCACATATCTGGGGCATGGATGATCTTCTTAGCATGGGAAACTATTTAGGTGCAAGATCAAATCTTGTCTTTTGATCATCCTAAATACTGTTGCTGTGTGATTCATGTCAATATGAACATGATGTGAGACCAGGCTAAAAGTAGTTTACAGAAGAAGGCAATGGAAAACTATTTTCGTAGTGTTGCCATGAAAACTATATGGACTTGTCTCCAAGTCACCAGGAATTGACTCAACAAGGAATTTATTTTTATTTTGTTCATATTTTAGCATCTATAAGGTATTTTCATTACAGCAATGTGAATACAACGGTTCTGTGAAATTAAGTCAAGTTCAGGGTCTTGTGCGCTGTGTTGTAGCACTCATCATACTTTGTAAAAAAAATCTACAATATCCAGACCTGCTTAGAACACCTTTTTAGCATTTGTGTACTGCTCCATTTAAAATCTTCCTTAGTATTCAGCTAGATAACAGGAGGGGAAGGAAGATAACTTTGCTATAGGTTATGTGAGGAATACTAATGCTTCTCTTCACTCCTTTGAAGCAAGAATGCTTAAAGAATTTAAAATTTGCATATTGTTTGTTTATTCTATTATCCACATATATTGAAAAGCATCAATGCATGCAACTGCATTAAAAGATGGACACAACCACAAAATTAATAACTAAAGCAATAAAAATTGGAGGAAAAGGTCTGGAAAACAGAACTTCAAAGAAGTTGCCCATATTGCTCGAAAAACTTGTTTTTTTGCTCCCTTTGTTGAAAATTATTTCAAAAATTTCATTTATTTGTGAATTGCGCTGAATAATTGAGATTTGGGGTAGGTTTCAATGAAGCAGAGTAAACTACAAGTAACAAACAAAGGACAAATATAAAATTATATAGTAACTAGCATCCCCTGTCATTCAAAGTCACCCACACTAGAGTCAAAGTCAAAGTCTCATTTGTTTTTGATGGTTTTAATCAGCTTATTTTAGTGCTTTGGTTTTTATGCTGCTCCACTTCTGAACAGTTGTTCAGAGCAGGTGAACAGAGTCAACTTTGGCAACTCTGATATCTGTTCCTGATATCTCCACATAGGGCTGTATAATTGGGCCTAGAAACCAGTTAGAACTAATTGTAATATTGAGGTTATTCTTTAGTGGTAATCTGCCCCACTAACAATATAGCTGGCATATTTGGTACTAGCTGATCAGCTGCAGCTTCTGAGTTGCTTCCAAGGCCAGCCCCACAAAGACGATTGCAAGTTATACTATCAACAGTATTCCTCAATTCAATATATAACTCACCTTCCAGGGTTGCATAGTTCTTTTGTCCAACTCCTGCAAAAGTTACCCATAGTTCTTGAAATCTTGATAGATTCCAAATACTTGCAACTCAATCAAGAACAATATATCTTGAGCAGATAGTGACTCATTCAGAACAACAAGAAATTGAATATACTGCCAAGAAACACTCTGAGATTTAACTCAAACACATTTTTAATTCTATGAAGTTTTAAAAACAGCTTATTCAGAGCTGTCTTGATCAAAAGTAATAACATAATGAGTGGCCCAGTTCATCGGGGAAAAAAAACAGATTTGGAAGCTATTTTAAAACTAGGCTTATAATGTAGCCTTCTCATGGCTAAATGGGTCAAAGCTGAGCACTAATATTTTTATATATGTCTTGCAGTATTAAGTATAGGTGTTGAAATTGATACCTGCACAATACCTGCCAGGGTTTCAGTGGGGTCAGTTAATAACTCTCAAGCTGAGTCCAAGGAGGAGTTAAATTCTAAAGTTGCTTACACCAGTCAGTAACCAAAGATAGGATAGATGCCCAGTTATAAACTTGTAAGTGTGGCAGGTTTAAGGTCCTTCTCTTAATAGACAGTTGTAATTTATAAAAGTAAAAGCTTGCCAAAGGAATATATATGTAATATATCTTGAAAATATGCAATGAAATAAACATATAGCAAATATCTCAAATTCAATGCAGAATCCATTAGTTATCCCAAATACTCAAGAGAATTCTAGATAATTTGTCTAGTTTTTTTTATTTGTATCAAAACAGAAGATAAATAAAAATTTAACGATAGAGATGGGTTCCTCAATATTCTTATATCAAGATAAATAGACAATAAACCACAGCTCTGCTAGCATGTTTTCCAACTAATAATTTTAATTAAAGAGAAGAAGCTTTCTTGAGTTTCAGCTCACTTTGTCATGTGTAGTCTGGCTAGACTGGATATAAATTGGAGTAAGGTGAAGGGGAAAAGTTGGGGAGAGAGGGAGGGCAAGAAGGTAGGTTTCGTGGAAAATTACCAATAACTTATGAATTAATCATGGTACTATATTAAAAACCCATTGTGTCTGTAGGCATTTTCTGAGATTCCTGAAACTTTCTCATACATATCTATTCAACAGATAGATAGTGTTGTTAATGTTTTATTTTTCTTAAATAATCACTTTGAGATCTATTATGGAGTGTCATGGGCATTCATGAAATGAGATACAACTTGTGAAAGATTATGCCTTAAAAAAAGATTAGTTGGAAAAGTGTAGTATACTCCAATTTTTTAATCATCATACACAAACGTGGCTTTCTTCCTTCAATGTCATGGACAACAATTGTAATGAAACCATTATATTTTATTATTGAGAGCCAATGGCATCTAGTCTGATTTTCTTCAATACAGTACACAGAGTAACTAGAAAGGACCTCAAATTCCTAAATAATGAGATTAAGATTAGGAATAAAAAATTCTAGTCTAAAATATCTAAAATATCATCAATGTGGAACAAAATTTTATACTCTATTCAGCTTATTGTAATTCCACTGATATATTCAGAATTTCTGGCATGACATTGACCAACAGAGTCTGGAAGAATTTGACTTCAAAAGTTAGTGGATCTTTTGTGGGGTGAAAGCTGCTGGATTGGGTGGATTTGAGTGAATACCAAAAAGTCCTAAACTAAATTAAAAGAAAAGAAGGTGTTCCTCAACATAAATTTAACTACAGTAAGGATATACTGTTAGTAAATCTACCATGATTTAGACATTGAATAAATCTATCAACTACAAATATAAAACTTTACAGAAACCAAAATAAATCAAACTGACTGCAATAGTTGTAAATGAATATAACAAAAGTTTTGTTAGAAATTACAGCTGCTGGATCTTATTTATTTTGAATTAAAGTAAGAATAACAAAAATCTGATACTGCCTGAAGCTTGACAGTCCTCTATAAACGGAGCCTGATCTGGATCATTATAGTTAGAAAAGGTACCCTCTCTTGTGAGGGACAAAATAACTTAAAATCTCAGCATCCGCATTTCTCAGTTGTTAGAACATTCTCAGTAATATAATTTCATGATTTAGAAAAACCTGGAATTGTTGCCTCTTTAGAAATAGTTTAGGGTAGTTTTAGTTATTTAGAAATAGTTTATTCGAAAAGGCTTCAGTTTAGATCTTGAACAAAAAGAGACCGAAATCCAATATACTTTTTATATCACTCAACTGGAAAACTATCAAAAGCAGGATCTTTTTCAGTTTGATAGATTTCGGTCACTAATTATAGTGACATTTTTTAAAGCAAAAGAGGTGAAATAAAATTAGTAGCTTGAACCTCTGATAAATGTGGCAAAACACATTTCTGTATAAAGGAATTTATCTTATCCTCAAAAACAAATATGTTACAATTCAGAATATATTTTAAACAAAAATTGATTAATAATGTAATAGCAGATGGTACAATATTTCATTGCGGAAGGATTTTCTTTTTAAGCCTATAAAACAATAACCTGCAAGATTTCTCTCCCTTTTCCTAATATCATTGCTTTGTTCAAGACAGTAAATTTCTGTCTTAGAAATATACAACTTGTTAAGTTTGTGATTAGATTTACATCCTTCAAGAGAAAACTGGGATGAAAGAAACAATAAAAATTAGTTTATTTTGTCCTTTAAAATTATAAATTTAGCCCAGTGGTTCTTAGCCTTTTCTTCACCACGGACTCCTATTAAATATCTTTTTGTGGCCTTGGACCCCCAAGACTTAAGATTTAAAACATAACATTTTTTCAAGCCTTCACAGATCCCTTGTGATGACATTGCAGTTGCCCAGGGCTCCGCAGACCACAGGTTGAGAACCATTGGTTTAACCAATTTTTCCTTTTTTAAAGAAGTGATTAAATAGCATGATACTCAGTCCACTGGGATTGGCCCATACCACTCATGCTGGCAGAGGAGGCATGCTGTGGGTCCCGTCAGCCTGATTATTCTGCCTGGTGAGGTCCAGATGGAAGACCTTCTCTGCTGTTGCCCTTGCCCTCTGGAACATCTGCAACATGGCATGGGCCCAGGGTACTTGCAAGACCACCTCATACTGGCCTCCCACTGCCCAGTGTGCTCACATAGGACTGCCCTCCTCTGGGTGCCATCGGCCAGACAATGTTGGCTGGCGGCCCCCAGGATGAGGGTGTTCTCTGTGGTCGCACCGATCCTTTGGAATGGGTTACCCACTGGGCTCCGGATGGCCCCCGACCTCCGCACTTTCCGCGCCGACCTGAAGACATGGCTTTTTCAGCAAATTCCCTGATCTGCCGCAAGGTTTTAATTGTCTGGGGATTTTAAATTGGCTTGTTTTAGCACAATTTTATTGTTATGTTGTTTCTATTCTGTGAGCTGCCCCGAGTCCTACGGGAGAAGGGCGGCATATAAATTTGATAAAATAAATAAATAAATAAACATCTTGTCCCCCCATATGAGGTTGGCTCCAACCGTCCTATCTTTTTGTAAGGGCCTAAAGATGTGATTTTACCAGTCGGCTTGGGACCCCAATGGGAGAGCAGCACAATAGAGGTGGTTGATCGGGTAACAAGAGATCCCCCTGCATCCCCCTGCACCCCCACTCTCCCCATGTGTCCTTGGTTTTAATGTTTGATTTAAACTTTTTATGTTTTAATTTATATGTAAGTGTAAGATGCCCAGAGTTACCCTCTGGTAAGATGGACGGCCAATAAATTCTATAAATAAATAAATAAATAAATAAATAATAAACAAACAAGTAAATGATTTGACTAAATATTATAGCAATATCCAAGGTCAAAAATAGACAAGGTTATAGGTTTAATGGTGCAGTTAAAGTCCTGGTCTGTTTTAAATGCATTACTTGAGGTAATGCAAAAAGAAGCTGTGGTAAAAAAGAAGCTGTGGTTTGTTTGCATAATCACAACTACTAGCTTGAGTTTTGTGACTCCTCCCTGATGGGTTCCCATGGTAGCGTCCTTTGCCAAAGACAACAACCAGTGAAAGTCTCTTTTTAGAAAAGTATCTGCCATTTTCTGTTCCATTTGCTTGAGAGATCTTTGCAGCAAAGAAACCACTTAAAGAATATTTGTAATTTTTCTCCAGATAATGCAATAAGCTTCAGAGGAGCATGATTTGAAATTATAATGTTATATGCTTTAATTTTAGACATCAAAGAATCAGAAATAAAGAAATAATCTAGCCAAAAGCAATTGTATGTGTGAAAGAAAGAAAAGTATATTTCCCTTAGGAAGGATTAATCAAACGCCAGCTGAGATAAAAGAATAAAAGGCAACTGTACTGAGGCATGCTATTAAATTTAATTGTTGAATTCATCTAAACATGCTTTACCTAGTGTGTTGTACTATTATTGGCAGCTAAAATGTTTGTACTGTTCTAAAGTTCCTGCCTTTCTGAATTCACATTTGTTTTTGAGCCTTTCTCCATTTACAAGCCTCAATAACATTTTTAAACCACATTTCCATAACATAGCCTTCACCTTGTCCACAGGCCATGAGTGGAAAACTCTTAAATTGTCTTTATCTACAGTAGTATTTAAGAAATTATTTCAGTCTTATACCAACATTGTCCAAAGACACCCTCAAACAACATAAAGAAAATCCTCTCTTTACAGTGGAAAGAACCCAGATCACTGCAGTTACATTAATGCAGTTAAAGCATTAGAGGCAGGATAGGGATCAACAGTGGGAACAGCTAATGTCATAATGATATAAAAGCAGGATAAAAAAAATCTAATAAATAAAAATAAAATAAAATATACTTTTCTATTGGCTCAAGGATGGATGGAAAATTATTTCAGCATTGGGAATAGGTCCTTGTGTTGTCTAATTCAAGGTTAGATTAGTCATATAAAGGCTGATTATCACAGAGATGGAGTATGCTTGGATGCACAGTGTGAGAGGTATTTTTTTTTGTTCTAATCCAATTTTTCTCCACTTGGTTACACCAGATGTATTGCATTAAGATTTTCATCATTATCAATGGAGATGGCTAATAATATTGCCTTCCATTATGCTTATCTGCCTTTTAAAATATTCAGGAAAATACAATTTTCCTCAAAGGACCATATGATCCAGAGTAGCATTCTGATAAGTTATTGGGCCCCAAGAAAAGCAGACTTTGATTAAATGTTAATACTAATGTGAGGATTATGATGTTGGGATAGGACCAGAAAGGTGCAACATTACATCTCTCAGCCCTTGAAAGTCTTGGATCCAAGATCCAAGAGCCCTTGGATCTTGAACTAAGCTTTTTCTCTCTTTCAACTTCACATGGTTGCTATTGGCATAAAATGCAGGGAGATCTCTAAATAATCTCTCTTCCCAAGCTTCCAGAGAAATATCTACCTTTTGGGGGTATAAATCCACAAAAAAAAAAAAAAAACCCACTAAAGAATAATAAAGTTTATTTTAACTAGGTGAATGAACATAGGTTTACAGTAGTTTTCATTTTTAGTTAATTATTATGATTAATAATATTACTGCCACTGCATTGAATATTTTTTGTCTTTCTGTTATGTTAAAAATGTTAATTTAAAGACAACAGAGTTGAAAGGCTGTATTTTATCCTTCATTTGAATTTTTGAAAAGACAGTTTGTACAAATAACTTCATCAAGATAAATGATGCTAGATATGAAGAGCTCATCTTAATTCACAATGCAAGTGTGTGATTTCAAGTCTATTGAAAACACAGGATGGCAGATTTTTCACAAGTTTAGCTTAACTTTTCTCTCCAAACTTTCTCTTAATGAGTGAGATTTCTTCCTAGAAATAAATTTCTAGGAAGGATTTTTTTCTTTCATCTTTCTCCTCAGAATAATGTTTTATGAACATCCTCTGATAATAAAATGCTTGTCCTTTCCAATCTTCAGATAGCATTGTTACTTATATAGCCAAAATAGCATCACCTATAGAGGAGAATCATGCATTAGTATGTTTAGAGCAACTCTTTGCATTAGATTTACAGAATTATTTTTTTTAAAAAAGAAAGGGTAGTTCCTAAATATAGCTTACCCAAGACTGAGTGCATGCAGTGGCCACAAAATGATCATTAATACAATCATAAATAATAAAAACGAAGAGTGTAGAGTTCAGTAGGAATCCAAAACAATAACCATCATGCTGCAATGTTCCATTTTACCAGGCCACATACAGCTGCTGACAACTTGCAGCTACAAGGTCTGTGTAAGACAGGGGTGTCAAACTTCATTTGTGTCAGGGGTGCCTGTGGTGGCCCAAGTGCTCTGCCAGTGAAAACGGAGCTCCATTTTCGCTGGCAGAGACACTGTGGGCCGGTCCTTCACTGTCTCCAGGGTGGCCCTGTGGGCCAGATCTAAGCATCCTGCAGGCCGGATCTGACCACCAGGCCTTGAATTTGACACCCCTGGTGTAAGACATAAGTAATCTGGATTTTTAAGATAGTTCATGTGGCTTACAGAGTTGCTGGGAAAGTTCTGTTTCTTCTTGCCAAGTTATGCCTCATCTCCCCTTTGCTTACAGCATTTGAGATATTTTACTGATCAAATTGTTAAACTGTGAAGAGGAGGGTAGAAAAAATAATGCCACTCAAAATGGGTACTTGGTCCCAAATTTTGGGCATGATCACAGGAACTGAGTAGCCTCTGAAGGCCACCTAGTTGCTTGGCATAGTTGCATGTGATTGGAGGATATGGGTTGCCTTGTTGTGCCCACTTTTCCTGATCTGCTGTCTTTTCATTCCTCTATAGCAGCAAAGAAGAAAGAAGTGAAGAAAGCAGAGCCAAAGGATGTGAAGAAAGAAGAGCCCAAAAGTAAGACTATGAGCCATATTTCAACTTGATCATGCATACAGATCTAGCAGAAAGTCAACCGCACATTTTTTTTAGACTGGAAGAATGAAGGGGTGTAGAGAACATACTGTTTGCCTTTCTGTTCCCTGGTGATTATGAATAGCCTCATCAAGGGAATGGAAATAAAATGGTATGCAAAGCCTTTTCAAGATTCTTGAAAGGCCAAGGGCAGAATATTCATCTGAGAATATTTTCCCATCACCCTTTGAAGTCAGTATCCCAATAAACCTCTATTTGTGGAGGAGCCCCAAAGTCAAAGACGTTGAGATTATTTGCTAACTGAATAAAAAGAATTTAATCCATTTGGTCATTGCAAATATTATACTAGCCTTTGATGCCCCTCTACAAATGGTGCTTAGGGCAGTTGTTCTTCCCAAGAATACCTTGATGGTATGATTATGTCCCTGTTGAAAATAAAGAATTAAAAATAATCCATCCAAGGCAGAGTCAGGATGGATGCCAGAGTCAAAGGATGCTCCTACCACTATCAACCAAAATACATTATACAGTTATTCTGTCTTTTTCTACTGAAGACATCATTCTCTGATAAGAAACCATGTCAAAGTATGAGTCTAGGTGGATGGAGGAAGATGAGAGGACAGCTTATCTGGATGCCATGAAATTTAGTGAACAACTGGACCATAACCGGAAGATGCTGCTTTTAATAAACTTCTCTTTATGGCTTCTTGCATGTCAATTATAACAGAAAAATATAGGCATAATGTGTCTACTTTGATTGAACCATGCATTTGATTCCCTAGAAATAATATATGTGTATGTGTATGTGTATGTGTATGTGTATGTGTATGTGTATGTGTATGTGTATGTGTATGTGTATTTGTATGTGTATGTGTATGTGTATGTGTATGTGTATGTGTATGTGTACTGTATGTATATGTGTATGTGTATGTGTATGTGTATGTATATGTATATGTACAATATATGTATATGTATATGTATATATGTATATGTATGTATATATATATATATATGATACTCTATGTCCATTCAGTGAAAAGGCTCAGGAAAGCAGTGTGTGTGTATGTGTATTTGATTTTAATGTTTTTAATGCTTAATTTAATTTATTAAATTATTTAAATTATACACCACCCATAGCCACTCTATGAGGAAGATAAGCAATTGAGAAGTGTAAAAAATAAATAAATAAAAATAAACTAACTTTGAATCTTATTTGGCCCTGCATTCCCAGAGTTGAAGGAACAGGGGAAAGATTTTGCATACCTCATAATGTAAAATTTAAGCAGAGACCTGCTGCTTGCTGACCTCTGCATTAGTGTTGCACATGCTGGCATGTTGACCTAGAAAAACTGGCTCCCAACTCATAGTCTGCTGATCCCTGACAGACCATTTTAATTAAAGGAATGACAAACAAGTAAAATGATATCTTTATTGGTCCAGGAAAAAAAATGACTCCTTTACTGCCTTTGATATCTTTTCTTTGTGGGATTCAGTATGGCATTGGTACCTAATTGAAAAGGACATTTCTGCCTAATAAAACATAAAAGCCAAAAATCACACTTTACATACAGTATGCATATTTAAAACATCCAGTCATCGAAAGCAGTTTTGAACCTTAGATTTTCAAGGTGAGCTAAGCTGCCACAAGTTTCAATTCCTTGTCATCTTCTTATCAAAATGTTCAAGTTGGTTTTATGGATTCTAGATTCTGGCAGAAAAAACACCACCACCACCTCCCTTGAAAGCTTTTGCTTCAGCTTTAGCCTAATCATACCACAGCAGAACACTCAATGCAGTATTGCATTGAACCATGCATTATTTCTTCTGGAGATGATACTATAAGTACCTGTGGCATGGTTTGAGAAACTGGCTTCTTTCAACTGACTGGACAGTATTTTTTTAACTGATTGCTTTTTTGCTGCTATAGCAGAGGAACAAAAAATGGGGATGAGTTGGGTGAAATGCTACCAGTTTGCACCGGTTCAGGAGAATCCGTAGTGATAAAAGCTACCGGTTCAGGTGAACCAGTAGTAAAAAAAAGCTACCAGTTTGTCCGAACCGGTATTTCCAATGATCAGCTGTGCCACGTGATTTATATTTGCTAGAAAGCAGGAAATCATGTGGCATAGCTATTCTCCCCCTCACTGTTCTACTTACCTTGTTAAGCCTCCTTTTTCTGCATGAAGTGCGTTTGGTGCACACTGTGAATGCGCACACAACATGTATTTGGTGCACACTGCGCATGCACGCATAGCTTGCGTTTGGCACACACCACGCATGCGCAGACAGCAAACCAGTACCAATCTGTGGAGGATTTCACCACTGGGATGAGTATATAAATGCCTAAGTCCAAACATTATTCACTTAGCAAGAAATCAATTAGTTGCTACATTCAAACTTAGTCAAGAAAAGTTGCACTTAAAGTCCTAGTCCTTGTCAAAAATTTCTTTCTTTCTTTTTTTTTTTTGAAAATATTTTTTATTTTTTCCCAAACATAAACATAAAATATAACTTTCAAGAACAGAATTTCAATCTGGTCATAGATGGTTAACATGCTTATATTCTTTTAACACGCTCTATTCCACTTTTCCATTACATCTTTTAAAAATTTAAAACAGCTAATAAAAACAAATAACAAATTTAAACATAAGATTCTAACACTTTCATCTAAACAAATCTAATATATCAATACAGTTTTAATTTCAAATTAAACTTTAGTTCATTAAAATTATCGAGGTCAATTTCAATACAACTTCATTTTGTTAAAATTTTGAAACACAATTTTATCAATATCTTAATTGTTTACATCTTTTAGAAATTTAAAACAGCTAAGAAAAACAAAAAACAAACAAACATAAAATTCTAACACTTTCCTCTAAACAAATCTAATATATCAGTACAATTTTAACTTCAAATTAAATTTTAGCTCATTATCTCTATATCTCTATCTCATCAATATCCAAATAATTATTAACAATATTCTAGTCTCTTATTCTAATTATATACCTTACATTTTATCACCAAAATTATCAAGTTCAATTTCAATACAGCTCCATTTTGTTAAAATTTTAAAACACAATTTTATCAATATCTTAATTATTTGACCCTTTTTATCAAATCGACATATCTTGAACTTTCCTATTTAATATCCCACATATAACACAGTTTTATCACAAGAACATATTGCTTATTCTTCACCAAATTATCAACTCTTTTGAGATTGTTCCCAATATTGTCTCCTCCCAATCTCCCAATATTATTGGCTAATTTCCAGCATATTGTATTTGACTAGTTTCTAGCATAAACTTCTCCCAGACTCCCTCCATTGTTTGGCTGATTTCCAGCATATTTTGTTTGGCTAATTTCTAGCATAATCTCCTCCAGAACTCCTTCCATTGTTTGGCTGATTTCCAGCATATTTTTCTCCAACTCTCCTCCTATTATTTGGCTGATTTCCAGCATTTTATTGGCTGATTTCCAGCATTTTCTATTTGGTTGATTTCCAGCATAGTCTCCTCCAACTCTCCTGCCATTGTTTAGCTGATTTCCAGCATTTTATTTATTTTCCCACTTATTTCCTCTGAGCCTCTAACTCTTATCTAGTTAAAATCCTTCACCTCGTTATTTTAGTTTCCCTTACATCATAATTATCTATTTAATCTCTATATCTCAGCATATTCATCAAAATCTCATTATGTTTCATAATAATCATCATTTTCCATATTTGTTAAATTAGATCACAATTTATCTCTATCATCTGTGTATTTCATAGTTTCATTCAGTAATATGTAAGTCAATCATAATCAACAGTCTAGCTTTATTTGCAAAATATAGCTAAGACATATTACAACAAATAATAAGTTTTCTCAAAATTATCTCACATTAGTGTACACTTCTCATAATAATTTTTAACCACTTAGTATATTAAGTATGTATTAATTGCCATTTATTATTATTATTATTTTCTTTATTATTCCAAAAACCTTCCTGTTTACTCCAAAAAAAACAAAAAACCCTTTTACTCCTTTAGGCTTTTAAGCATTATATTACAATTTAGTTACATTTAGTTTAAATCTATTTTGTTTCTTCTTTTTCCTGTCTCTGTCCAGATGTTCCACTTCAAAGTTCATCAATTCAAATTAAAAGTTCTATATATCACTTTAGTGCTCTTATTATGTCTGCTCCAAACATGATGTCTCCACTTCCTGTCTTTGTTCATACGCCACACCTTCTTTTTGCTAAGTCTGTAAGTTTCCATTATAGAAAAAGTCCAAGATCTTTCTTCTTAAAATCACCCAGAACAGGATAAAAATTTCCAAAATCCATTAGTCTACTGTTAATTCCAAAGTAATCATAATAATCCAAAATAGAAAGCCATTTAGGATATTTCTTTTCCAAGCTGAAAGTAAAAGCTCTTCAATCCACTTTCCTGCTTAGTCACCACAGACTTCATGGCAATTTTGTAGCCATCCATCTGTCAATATTCATTAACTTCATTAACTTTCACAAGTTTAAATTCCCCCCAAAATACTTCTTCAATCCACTCCAGAGAAAACAGAAAAAAAAGTCCAATTTTTCAAATTATTAGGAATAAATTCCTCTAAGCCAAATTAATGAATGCAAAGTTTGTCTTGGGTCTCCATTTTTCCCCCTTTCTTTTAAATCCTCAAGCCCCATGTATCTGTAGCCGCTGTTTAAGGTTGGGGTCTTATTTTAAAAAAATATTCCAAAAGATCCCTTTATTTACCTGGGTTGGTGTCATTCACCCGGCTTTCAAACGCTTGTTCTTTCTTCTTACTCCTGCACAATCTTGTGTCCTGGTCTGCTGCGGCTTTGTGGCAGTCACCATGGCTGCCTACCCCCACCGCCGACTTTGAGGATTCCCTCTGGCCTCCGAGGAACTTGCCTGTTTCTCTTGGCCCTCCGAGGTGCTCCTCTTCACCCCCCCATCCCTACAAGATGGGGGTCGGTCTGAAGACCGGTCGGGCTGTGGTTTGTCAGTCGGGGTTTCCGCGGGCTCGTTAGAGCCTGCTAATTCCCCGACTGTGGCGCCGCGTCTCCAGACCGGAAGTCCAAAAATTTCTTTCTTATAGGCATTCTCTTTCATTGATATATAAGGTCCTGCTGTTGTTTTGTTATGGCAAGGTTTCATTCAATTTTTTTTTGTAAGGCTATATCCTATATGCTGTGGATAAAATTTAAATATCAGACGTGATATATTTACAGGCCTGAGAAAAGCTGTGTTGCAACAAGAATTTATACAGCTAGTCCTCATCTTAAAACCACAATTCAGTCACTAAACAATGCAGTTCTACCGTGTTTCCATGAAAATAAGACAGGGTCTTAGTTTCTTTTGGGCTTCAAAATAAGCATTTGGGCTTATTTTGGGGGAGATCTTACTTTTTTAAATGCTACCGCTGGCCCCGCTCTCTCTGTCATGCTGTCTGCTCCCCAGAAGCAGCAATGGAAGGGAAAGAGACGGAGGTGGGGAGAAGAGAAAGAAGGCTTCCGTGGTCACACCTGTAGCAGATGGAGGCAGAGGCATGGGGGAGGGAGGTAATCCAGACACTCTGTGGTGTGCTTGTTCGGCAAGCCGAGAGACAGAGGAACAGAGTGGGGAGTGGGTTGGGATTTCTTCTGCCTCCACCTGCTGCAAGTGTCTCCTGTGAGCACCCCATGGGCAAAAACCAAAGTGGCTGGCCACGTACCTACCAACTTCAGGAAGCAGCCCAACAAGCATAAGCACCGCGCCCAGGCAAAAGTCTGTGCACAGTTTGCTTCATTGCCCCTCAGCTGTGGAGCCCGGCCAGGAAGACGGAGGGCAGAGCTGTGTGCTGCGCCCACAAAAAACTTTCCCACCTCCCACCAGGTTAATGTGCAGCTTCTCGCCTTCACTCTTGCTCCCCTCTTGCTGCCCTCACTCCCCACACCTGGCCCCCTTTAGCCTCTTTGCTCCACTACAGCCGGAAAGGAGATCTCTCTTTCCCCCTCCCAGCAGCAGTGATGGAGCTTCTCCTCCACCCACCCTGCCTGCTGGCCCAGCTGCTGCTGGGATACTTCTCAGCTGTGGCAGGCCCTATGCTGCTGGAGTCACAGGTGGAGCCGTGCTACCTGTGCCACCTCACACAGCTGGTAAGAGAGCTGCAGTGCCCACTAGAGTCTGAAGACTGTCGGGCTCAGTGTAGATGTATGGAAAGCCTGGTGTCTGCAGCACCGAATCAGTATGCAGGCTGGCGCTTAGCAGCCCAAAGGTGGTGGTGGGCGAGGTGGCGGGACCCAGGCAGCCTCTCCTGAAGGGGCCCTGGCCGGCTGGTGGTGTTCAGGACATTTTCAGAGGTTTTTAGTCTGGGATGATTCAACCTGGCCAGGCAGGAGCAGTCCCGCAGCACTGCCGAGTGCAGCACTGCCAGGAGGGCGAAGAGGCCAGCAGCAACATGGGCAGCCGCTTGGCCATTTAAAGACTTGTGGATTTCAACTCCCAGAACTTCCCACAGCCCCCTCCATCAGATCTTTCCCCTTCCTGGGTTGGGGTAGCTTGCGCCCACTAGGTCCATTGGGGTTGGAAGTTCGATCGCACCCCATGAGGGAGCATCCATCAGCTGAGCCAGCACAGGCCTGGAGCTGCCTCTCATTCTGTCTCTCTGTGGAGGCCTCCCAGTGCAATCATCTGCCACAGCTTTGGAGCAAACCTCCACCTTCCCTGTGGAGGATTGTAAGGCTGGAGGTTCCACCTTGCTCCGATCAGCAGGAAAATCCCCCCTCCATTTCCCTGCCAATCGTTCTATCCTTTGGGAGCTTTGCCCAGACACACATCCCAAAAATGCTCCCTCCAAAGCCTTCAGCCTTGCAATCCTGTGCAGGGAAGGTGGAGGTTTGCTCTGAAGCTGTGGCAAAGCATTGCACTGGGAGGCCTCCACAGAGAGACAGAGAGGCAGCTCCCAGCCCTTATTGGCCCAGCTGATCCGCAGGCCGCAATTAAGGTGCTGAGCTTCCATAAGGTGACCAGGGAATGGAAAGGCTGCCTCCTGCGCTGCCCATGCCCACCCTTTCACTAGGGCTTATTTTCGAGAGAGGGCGTATATTTATGCCCATCCCAAAAATCAGGCTTGGTCTTATTTTCAGGACATATTGTATTTTCGGGGAAACACGGTAGTTCTTGCAGGAAGTTATCATGTGACTGAACTCAATTTTACAAAACTTTTTATTGCAGTCATTAAGCAAATCACTGTGGTCATTAAGTGAATCACATGGTTGTTAGGCAAATCAGGATTGCCCAATTGATTTTGCTTGTCAGAAACTGGTTGAAAAAGAGTCAAACTGTGATTATGAGACCAGAAGATACTGCAACAGTTGCAAATGTGAGCCCAAAAGCCCAAATTGCAGTCACATGACTGCAGGAGTGATGGTCAAAGCTTTGAGGGCAGATCGTAAGCCTGTCATAAGCTACTTTTTCCAAGGCTGTTATAACTTCGAACCATTGTTTAACGAGCAGTTATAAGTCAAGAACTATCTGTACTTAGGACTGTGTGGAAAATAGCACATTATTTGTTGGTTGTAATTAAACATCTAATATTTCCCCCCTCTTTTATTTTTTGTAGCTCAGGCTCCAGTGGAGCAGGTTCCAGGAGGTAAGAATATTTCTTTTTAGAAAAACAGCAAAAGAAATCAGCTAGTAGGACTGTCTTAGCATCCTGGTTCAAATATCCAATGGAGCAACCAATTCTCTAATGCTTTGCAAACAGCCAAAAGGACAACTGGATGAATGCTGTTTCTCAGGGCAGGTGCTGGGACAGAGAAAATATGATGACACTGCTTAATAGAGGGAGCTGGACCATGCTCAAACCTGTCATTTCTTGGTCTTTTGGCCCAAGCAGAAACCATTGGACATTAGGCAGTTCTACAACTACTTTAATCTAGTTTTGAGCCATGCAGGACTTTATAGGTAACAACAAACACTGAGAATTGCACCCAGAAGCTCATTGGAAGACAATTCATCTCACATAGAAGGATTTTATACGGGCACATTGTGAAGTTCCAAAAATGCCCACACAAATTTTAAAAAAATGCATTCTGGACAAGTTGCAGTTTCCACATGCTGTTCAAGGAGAGCCCCACATAGAATCTATTATAGTAATCCAATTGGAAGATAACTAAGTACGCAGGCATGTTGGAAATTTTCAAGTTATCTTCAAGAGACACTGCCAAGGGAATGATCAGAGAAGAGACAGCATTGCCAATAGCTGGAAAAAGGGTGGAACAAGAGGCTTGGAAGCAGGGGTGAAATGCTCCCGGTTCGGACCAGATCGCCTGATCCGGTAGCGATGACGGCGGGTGGTTCGGAGAACCGGTAGCAAAAATCCCTGCACCCCTCCTTACTTAGCTGAGCCACGCAATCATCAGAGGCTTTTTTTACTTTTAAAAGCATTTTTTTACAACCTCTTTGGCCGAAAAAATGCTTTTAAAAATAATTTAAAAAAGCCCCTGATGATCGCATAGCTCAGTTGGGATCGTCAGAGGCTCTTAAAAGCATTTTTTTCTACACTCTCTTCGGCTGAAGAAATTGTAGAAAAAATGCTTTTAAAAGCCTCTGATGATCCCAGCTGAGTTGCCTGATTGTCAGAGGCTTTTAAAAGTATTTTTTTCTACAGCCTCTTCGGCTGAAGAGGTTATAGAAAAATGCTTTTAAAAGTAAAAAAAAAAAAAGTTGGCCACACCCACCCAGTCACATTAAACCCTTCCCCCAAGCCACACCCACAGAACTGGTAGTAACAAATTTTACATTCACCACTGCTTGAAAGTCTTCTTAGTTTCTGGATAGATGTGGAGAGAATTGTATTTTTAGACATGCAATGCTGTCAATGTAGCTTTACAATAAAGTGGAATTAACTCATCTGATTGTGATTCCTACCTAGTCTACTTTGCAAGGTTGATATCAGTCCAGCAAGTCTAACAGTACAAATTCTCCTCCTCTCTTATACAGCCTTAGCAAATTAATGAAGGTCTGTTCCAGTGGTGGGTTGCTCCCGGTTTGGCCCAGTTCTACTGAATAGTTAGTAACTTTAGGAAGTAGTTCTCCGAACCAGTAGTAACGGCAGCCAGGCCATGCCCCAAAACGGTTCCCCAGTCGCTGCTTGCTCGCCCACCCAAAGCTGACCGGAGCAAAGAAGCCTCTCAGCCGCCTGGCCACAGGGTGCCGAAAAGTCCTTTAGCCAGTGAGAAGAAAGCTGTGCATGTGTGAAAATGGTGGCAGTGACCGGAGGTCTTTCCAGTGCTGTGCGCCAGTGGCTGGGTGGAAAAGAAGCCTATCGGCTTCCAAGTTCAGCAGCAGGCTCAGTCCCTTCACACAGGATTGCTTTTCTCCATGCCCAAGAAAGATCAAAAGGCATGGAGCAGCCTTTAATGACAAAATCACCTAGATGAGGTAAAAGAAAACAAACCACTGAGGGAAGGAGCCCACCGAAGCTGCCGGCATTGCAGCCGCCTCCCCTCCCTGCAGCTTGGAGCTCCAAGCAGAAGAAGTCCTTGGCTGTTGCAAAGAAGCGGCAGCTCTGGGTGTGCCACGCCCACTTCTTTCTCTTTGAGAGCCACTTTGCAAACAAGGTACAAAGCGGCTTTCAAAGAGAACGAAGCGGGTGTTGCACACCCAGAGCTGCCGCTTCTTTGCAACAGCCGAGGATAGAAGAGTTTACTCAGGAGCGATGCCAGCAAGGAAGGCGGCTGAGTCGGAGGGAGGCATAGCCCAAGCTCTCTGGGACAGGTAAACAAGTATGGGGAGGGGAAGGAGAGCGGACTTGGCCCTCCGTGTGTTGCATCCCCCTCCCAGCCTTCACCTGCGCCTCTGTGCCACCAGCATCTCCTGAAGCTGCCACTGTTGGAGCCACGATAGGGACTGGGGCAGCCCGGTAGCAGCCATGAGCCATGCTTTCCTGTAAGTGCTGTGGGTGGCAGAGGGAAACAGGTGCTTCTCTCTGTGAGACTTGGAGGAAAGCGCAGCTCATGGCTGCGAAAGCACCTTAATCAGCTACAACCCAAACAAGCTAAGGAACTGCAGGGAGCCTCCCGTATGTTGCACCCCCCTCCCAGTCTTCGCCCACGCCTCCGTGCCGCCAGTGTCTCCCGAAGCTGCCGCCATTGGAGCCGCAACAGGGATGGGGGCAGCCCAGTAAGGTGGGTGCCCAAAAATGGTATGGAGGCATGGGGAGAAGGCTGGGAGAGGGTGCAACACGCAGAAGGCTCCCGCAGTTCCTTGGCTCGTCTGGGCTACAGCTAAGTCTGCTGCCCTGAGCTGGTGGAGTGGGTTGTTCCAGCTGCAACCATGAGGAAGGCCCATCAGAGGCGAGAAGGGACGCTTTTCAGCCAGGAAGGGCCACAGAGGGAAAGCTGAGACGACCACTGCCACCTCATGCGTCCTGACCTGGATATGGGGCCGGAGTGTCAAAAAAAAAGTTTCAAAAAGTCCCAAAAATTTTAGCCACCTTTTTGGTGGGTGTGGCTTGAGGGGTATCATATGACTGAGTACATGAATGACATCACCTTGGCCATGCTGAATCAGTCACGTTCCCCCCCCACTTAGCCACACCCACAGAACTGGTAGTAAAAAATTTTAGAACCCACCACTGGTCTGTTCTAAGTTTTTGTCCTACCTACTATCTATCGTAGCTATGGTCTACGCTGTTTCTTATTCCCTTGGCAATGTCTCTTCATCCATTCTTTCCTACATGCCATTACATTAGGCCCTCGGGGATGAATTACTGCAAGTGCTACTCCATTAAGAACTAAAGATAAAAAACATATTGACTCAGAGGTTTCAGAACCCACAGCTATTTACTTTTGGCAGAATTGGCCAGAGTCAATTCTTCTCCATCCAGGTCTCCATAAGCCTGGAGGCACTGAGGAACCTCAATGGTATCATTTGCTGATTCACAGCAGAGATATAGTTCGTGTTGATGGATGACTTCATCCAGCAGGTCCATATAGATGCCAAATATAAGTAGGGAGAGACTGAAGTCTTGATGACCCTTGTAAAATAGGGCCCCACAGTTCAATGTCTTCTTTGCTACCAAAGAAGAAAGAAAAAGAACCGCCACAATATCATACTGTCATACACAATATCATACTCCTACTTTCTATACCTTAAGTTGGTCCAGAAAGACTCCATAATTAAGACTATATGGAAGTCAAAGAATCACTGATGCTTAACATTCTGGTATTAGCTCTATTTTAATCAAGTCTTATCTATCTATCTATCTATATAAAAGCAAAATACCACTCAACGCATCATCACAAAATTTCCAGAACCGTAAAGCCTACAAATTTGAAATTTGCCCCATATGTTTCTCTTGGCTTCTAGGTGCTCACTAAGAAAGGATTTTTTCAAAATGACTGCCAGAGTGTTAGTATTTCCTATATTATTATTAACAGGCTCTGATGCTAAGGAGTTCTACTGCCCCTCCCCCCCTGAAAAGAAATCTGTTCCAAATGCGGAACACAAGCAGAGGAGAGGAGTTTCAGTTTCAGTTTTACTTTCACAGCAGCAACCAGGGGATAGGATAGGGGAGCCTTCTGTGGGGTAAGCCTGAGGGAGAGAAAGGGATAGGATAGGGAAGGCTTCTGTGGGGCAAGGCTGAGGGAGAAGGGGATAGGATAGGGCAGGCTTCTGTGGGGCAAGGCTGAGGGAGAGAAGGGGATAGGATAGGGGAGGCTTCTGTGGGGCAAGGCTGAGGGAGAGAAGGGGGATAGGATAGGATAGGCTTCTGTGGGGCAAGGCTGAGGGAGAGAAGGGGAGAGGAGAGGCCGATCATAACTACTCATTAATTTTCAAGCTGTAAGTGTCGATTTATCAAGCCCCATCACATAGTTTTGTAGCGAAGCACAGGTATTTAGCTAGTCTATAATAAACTTGGCTCTCGCATCCACCCGTAATTTTGAAGTAAAATCTTTTGGAGAGAAAATCATATTAACTATAAGCAAGACATGGAATACTTTTTATAGAGGGGTCTCTTAAATCATGCTCTTGATAATCTGTCCTTCTTTCTTAGAACTTAAATGCAATGATAATACTTTCTCCTGCTTTGCTATATCCTAGAACTTTCAATCATACTAGCACTTTTTGTCCTTCATTAATCACTCTACCCTTTTCCTCCCCAGTGGAAGACAAAGGGGATCCCTCTACACAGTCAGAAGGAGTCTTCATCAAGAAGCCAGAAAATGTGCTAGTACATTGCGGTAAATGCCAAAGTAGAAAGGCAGAAGATTCATGCATATTCTAAATTCTAGTGAAATTTACATGAACTTTTTTTTAAAAAAATCTTATCATTTTGTTGTTTAGAGATTTAGAGATCCTCCCTCCCTCCCTCCCTCCCTCCCTCCCTCCCTCCCTCCCTCCCTCCCTCCCTCTCTCTCTCTCTCTCTCTCTCTCTCTCTCTCTCTCTCTCTCTTATCTAAACATTGATACAGATCAATAAAAAAGACATTTGCAATTTAAGACAGATAGTACCTAAATACCTAAATATCTACCTAAAATAGACCTAAATAGTACAGATGAAGAAGAGGGAAAAGCAGTTAAATCAGAGATTAGTTTGAAAATTTACAATTCCAGCATTCATCTGAGATCAAAACAGTTTCAAAAGAAACTGCTAAGGGCATTTCAAAGGATAGGAGGAAAAGGTAGCTGTCTCTTATTAGACCTGGTTGAGTAGTCTTTTAAAAAATTTTCAATCATCCTTTCTTTGTCTCTCTATGTCTGACTATTACTGATAGGAGGAGAACCTAGAAGCTTGTTTCTAATTCTTGCTAATTAATGTGTACAATAAAGCTATAGGGTTAGGTGTGTCTTGCCTTGATAGGGTTCAGGAACTAAGAACAACATATGGAGTTACATATGAATAGTTTCCTTTGTTGTTCTTCACCTCCAGATAGAAATCTTGCCAGATTAATTACCTGCATAACTACAGATAGATTTCTATCACATGCCTTAAGCTATGGATCAATGTTATAATCATTTTGCATATCAGCAATAATCAGGACACTTCTAAGAATCTTCTTTTAGAGGAGATGTGGCTCTCTTCCAATTAGTATAAAGCAACTATTGGTTCTTCTAGGTTAGTATCAACTAGAGCAGTGGTGGTGAACCTATGGCACGTGTGCCAGAAGTGGCATGCAGAGCCCTTTCTGTGGGCACGCGCACCATTACCCCAGCTTTGTTTCAGGTCTCTGCCACGCATGTGCGCATACCTCCCGTTGGCCAGCTGGTCTTTGGGTCTCTGCCATGCATGGGTGGGTTGCACGCACATGCATGGGTTGTGCGCGTGCCTGCGTCTTGCAGTTTGGGCGGGGGCGTTGGCACATGCACGGGGCACACGCATACACTTTGGGCACTCGGTGCCTAAAAGGTTTGTCATCACTGAACTAGAGCATCTCCCTGAAGCTAACAATTTTCAGCAAGGTTGATCTGAAACCTCACCATCCCCAGCCTCCACAACTAATAGCTGTGTAGTCTAAGAATGCTGGGATTTGTAGTCCAGCACATTTAGAATACCAGTAATTTCATTTCCTCCGGGTTTCAGAGAGAGTCCATCTTTTCCTAGAAGTTTAATTCCTTTGAGTTTGATTAATAGGATAACAAAGTGCCTATTTAGATAGGGAAACAGGTATTCTGACTTTGATGTCTCCTTTCTATAGGAAGTGATGTGACTATCCAGATACAGTTGGATGGGGCTCAGCTCCCTTGCAAACCTGCCGTCAAGTGGTTCAAGGGGAAGTGGCTGGAGTTGGGCATTAAAAGCGGACTACGGTTCCAGTTCAAAGAGGACTTTGACAAGGATAAAAATGTGAGCCCCTGTAGAAAAGGAGGCTATAAGAGATACTGATGTCTGTTCTCTCAAAATATATTGCACTGTTAAAAGTACTTTTCTCTAACTACCATGACTTATTTCAAAAGGATACTGTGAAATATGTTTTTCAATAGCATTTAAGAATTTTGCCAAAGCATAATTCCCAGTCTAAGCCTAATTTGGTTCGTAAATATGTGTCCTTTCCCCAAACTCATCACTCTCTAAATTTTCAGTTTAATGCTTTGTATAGATTAAGTCCATGTCTTAGAATCATTTATTTAGTGACTATTCAGTGTTACAAAGCCACTGAAAAAAGGGAGTTACAACCGGTCATAACCCTTAATGACTGTCATCACAACATTCCCAGAGACATGTAATCAAAATTTGCATTCTTGGGAGCTGGCAGGTATTTACAAGTGTTGCAGCATCCTGCAGTCAATTTTTGTGACCTCCCCAGCCAGTTTCTGAAAGCAAAGTCAATGGTGGAAGCCAGATTCACATGACCACATGATTCGTTTAACAATTGCAGTGATTCACTTTGGAACAACTTTGGAAAAAAAGATGGTAAAATCGGGCATGACTCACTTAACAAATATCTGGCTTAGCAATGGAAATTCTGATTCTAATTGCAGTCATAAGTCAAAGACCACCTGTGGTACATTTTAGAGAACTTGTAGAACTTTTCCAACAATCAATTTTCCCTGGGAATATCCCCATTTTTCTTTTATTCTATCCAAACTGCATTTGCTTGCTTGTTTCCTAATTCACCCTAAGAAAAATGCTACTCTGCTACTTTTAAGAACAAGCTATGAGGAGGGAGGGAGCATCAGGTTGAAGAAACTTGCCATGTACAATACTGCTGGGTGACTGTTGGAGAAATTTGCTGGATGACACTTGTGACATTATGAAGGTATTCACACAACAGATTTTTCTGCGTGTAGGTTGAATTAAAGAGTAATCAGCTCTTCAGAAACAGCTTCTTAAATGCTTGGAAATATCTTGAGCTTGAGACTTCTAAAATGGGTGAAGTAGAAATCTAAACATATCTGAAAATGTCCTTAATTTCAAACTAAACAAGACATTTTAAGCCGACTTAACTATTTTGAGATTTAACTGCTTAAAGACACTGAGAGCAAAAATAGACCAGTTTTGGTAAACATCTAATCTCAAATATTTGCCAAACTAACAGGAACTAGCACAGTGAAGGAAAAAAAAATCAGGGTAAGATATCAATAATGTAGGTGTGATTAATTCTTTTGTGTCTGTTGCAAATCTTGCCCCCAAAACTATCTTACTACCTACTGAACCCCCCCCCTTTTTTTTTTTACTGATCAAAGCCTGAATTGTAAAACAAATAAATAAAGCTACCTGTGGGACTTTGGTTGGAGAATTGCAAAATTAGATATCTTAATTCCAATAATTCATTTTTTGCTGCTCTTTGAACTACATTTTTCACATCCTATTGAATCTCCTTAACTCCCATTAACACCAATGGAATATAGAGAATATAGAGATACTTGTTTCTAGTTCAGAACTATTACATGCCAGTCATATAGTGACAATAAAAATAGCTACTAATAAACTTTGTGCTTATGTTTTGTTTATTCTCAAAGATTTACTCCCATGAGCTGAAAATTGAGAAAATAGTAATTGGAGACCGAGGTGACTATCGCATTGAAGTGACAGCCAAGGACTTTTTTGACAGCTGTGCCTTCAATATTGATGCAGAAGGTACCACCATGTTCACACTGTTTGCTAATCTCCAGATCTAAATTTTAAAAAACCCTACAATGTTTGCTTAACATTCTTTGCTCACAGCGATAAATGACATTGTTCACACAACTCTTTAAGTCAATAAGTGGGTTTCCCAACTTACAGGTGTTTTCTTTCAAAAGGCAACTGGACTTTCTAGCTTTGCTAGAAGACACTTCACTTCTAATCCAAGAAGCTTATTCAGTTCTGACTGAATGGGGGAGAATGGAAGGATTCAAGTGCTTGTTAGCCCTCTTTCTGATGTGAATACATTTAGGTTCAATTTGTACAACATGGGTCTTGGCTAAAGTTCAGTTAGGTAGTCTGTGGTTCGGTGAATATCTATGGAGTTTCTCAGGGTCACCCCTGCACCATTTGAAGGCTATTCATCCCAAAGTTCATAGCTAAATGTCTATGGAAATTTGAAAGAAAGCACTTTTGGGACAACTATGATGTGGACGACTGAGAATCTCCATAAATTTTACTGAGCCACAGACTACTAAAATGAAGTTTAGCTAAGTCCCATGTTGTACAAATTCATTAGATGTGAAAACTAAATGTTTTCACATCTAATGTCATCCTTTGGAGTCTATAGCCTACCAAATAGTTTTTCATACTAGTCAAGATTAATTTGCCGGATTAATATTAATAATGATGATTTTTGTGTGTGGCTTATTAAATTTATATGCTGCCCATCTCACTATCCAGAGAGACTCTGCAGCTTACAATAGCATAAAAGCATAAATATAAAAGAATTGAAGCATTGTTATCTTCTCCTCCAGCACCAAGAACAGAAGAAACTGGCAATATTTTAGAAGCATTCAAACGTTCGTAAGTATCCATGATTTCAGCACAGATGAATCCCTTACTTGAAAAAGCCCACCTCCATTTAATCATTCCGGTTCTGTTGGACTACAGCTTCCATAGTTCTGTCTCCATTGTTCTGCTGCTGAACCTGACAAATATGGGGGTGATGGTGGCAGGCAAGGATCATGAAAACAATTCCAAAATCAAACCACAATGAGACAAAAGAATGTGCAAGTTTAGCCATCTCCAGAACTCTTCTTCAGACAAAATATTGCAAAAATCAGAAGATGAGAGGAAGCAAAACATTAAAAATTACAATATGCACGGTACTTTGAGATGAGAAGTTCCCTGTTCTTTTCCTTGCAGTGGAGAAGCGAAAAGCGATGTTGCTGGAGAGTTGGATTTCACTGGCTTGCTTAAGAAAAGGTACAGTAAGTGAAAATATTAGCAATGAAGGGAGGCATAACAGTTATCTTCTCTTTGCCTGAAAATAGATAACCAGCAGAGGCAATCAGTCTAGGGCAATATTTCTCAACTTTGGCAATTTTAAGGTGTAGACTTCAACTCTCAGAATTTCCCAGCCAGCATTAGGCAGAAAAATACCTATTTAGATATATAGTATATTGCCTTCACCTGCATTTTTTTTGTCAAGTAATTTTCCTTTAAAATGGAAGATTCTAGATTTCCTGAGGATATGATAACAAAGGTAGATGAGCGGAGAGGGCTTTTGTGTAACTTCTTTTCAGCTCCTTGATGGTCAAATTTAGGACAAGTTTTCTTCTGGAGAAATTTGGGAGTTTTTTATAATGTAATATAGGACAAGAATTGGCTGCTCTAGTCCCCAACCCTTAGACCGTGGCCCACTATCAGACCGTGGCCTATTTGCAATTGGTCTGTGGGCTGGTGCACGTGTGGGCAGCTCAACTCACATGAGGGGCAGACCGGTACGGACGTGCATGCACATACAACTCAACTTGTATGGCCCAGTTCCCCTCTCACTCCCCACCTCCCAAGGCAGGCTGCCAAGCCGCAAAGGTTGGGGACAGCTGTTCTAGAGGACAGGTTCAAAAGCTTCCTTTTCCTCTATCCCTCTTTCTAGAGAAGTGCAAGTGCAAGAAGAAGAGAAGAAAAAGAAGAAAAAGAAGGACGACGACGATGATTTGGGGATTCCGCCAGAGATCTGGGAACTGCTTAAGGGTGTGACCAAGAAAAGCGAGTATGAGCGAATTGCCTTTGAGTATGGCATCACTGATCTACGTGGCATGTTGAAAAGGCTCAAGAAAGCCAAGGTGGAGATCAAGAAAAGTGCAGGTATCAGAAGAGACTAGACTGGTGGAGACTTAAATATAACTTCTGTTTAATGCCAGGAGTTATGTGGCAAGTTTTAGCATTTTGGTATGACATATAAATAATACTGTCCCATTAGCCTTCTCTTAGCCAAGAGTGCAAAAGGGTGTCTATTCTCAATGTCTTTTGTAGCCTTCATTAAGAAACTGGACCCAGCCTATCAAGTTGACAAGGGCCACAAGATCAAGATGTGGGTGGAATTGAGTGACCCTGACTTACCTATCAAATGGATGAAAAATGGGCAACTGCTCAAGCCCAGTGGCAAGTAAGTCTGAGTAATGAGGTGGTAAAGCCAGGACACTGGTTTATTGTTCTAGTGGATAGGAAATGAGAAAATATATTGTGAGACAAGGGAAACAATATTATGGTTCCCTTTGTGTAGGTGCATGGTTTTTTTTCCCTTTCTTGTGGATAGGTACATCTTTGAGAATGTGGGTAAGAAACGTATCCTGACAATCACCAAGACAACACTGGCGGATGATGCAGCCTATGAATGTGTGGCTGGAGATGAGAAGTGCTTCACAGAGGTCTTTGTAAAAGGTGAGGGTGGAGGATGCATGCAAATATAATACAATTGGAGAAAATCACAAAGATTATGATTTGCAGAATAAAGTTGAAAGGTGTAGCCGTGTGTGAGCAATATCCCCATTATACATTCCATCTTTATGTACCTAGAACCACCTGTCCTGATCATGAGTGGTCTGGATGACCAACAAGTATATGTGGGAGACAAAGTAGTGTTGGAAGTAGAGGTATCTGAGGAAGGAGCCCAGGTAATGTGGTAAGTTCCCATTTCAACTTTTCCATTTTTTCTCTTCTTCTTTTTTATCTTCTAGCCAATCAGCTGTCTTCTAAATAATCCCAGTCTCTGGTATTGACTACAGAGTTATCTCTTCAATTTACCAATATATGTTTCATGTTGATTTGTTTTCATCTTTCTTTCTTTAACTCAGCAAAAAACAATAAAAGAATAATAATGTGATAAAAAATTAAAATGCCAGTTCTTTTCAAATGTTATAAAATTCTATGATTTAAATTTAGGAAGCAAGAATTCTAGATTAGCAGAATAATAATGATAAATTTATAAGTAATACATAGTTAAAAAAGGAAATGTTGCCTGGAGATATAGAATCATAAAAAGAACAATCTTAGGAAATGTCATCAGATTGCTTGAAAATATGGCTAATATTTTGGAAAAGCTACATTTCCTGTCCATTAGGATGCTGGCAAGACCCTTGCCTTCCCTCTTGTTTTACTTGCATTTTACTTGGATTTACTTGTCTCTCCAGTCATGTCCTTTCTCCATCTTTGTCCCTTTTCCCTCTCTTCATCTCCAGGTCGAAGGACGGTGTGGAGCTGACTCGTGAAGACACCTTCAAGTACCGCATCAGAAAGGATGGCAAAAAGCACATGCTCATCATCAATGAGGCTAACAAAGAAGATGCTGGGCGCTACCAGATTGTAACCAACGGGGGCCAATCAGAGGCAGATCTTGCAGTTGAAGGTCTGTAGGGGCCAATGGATCCAACAATGAAAAGGCAATAAAGGGAATTTGGAGGTTTTTCCCAATGAAATTTATGTCTTCAAATCTTACCATCCAGACAAACCGCTCGAGGTAATTCAAGGTATTGCTGATCTGACGGTCAAGGCTGCTGAACAAGCTGTCTTCAAGTGTGAAGTGTCTGATGAGAAGGTGACTGGCAAATGGTACAAGAACGGAGTTGAGATTCGGCCCAGTAAACGCATCACAATGACTCACAAGGGCAGGTGAGCATTTGGAGAAAACTGTAGAATATACGCAGAGTAGGATTTAAAAAAAATTAATTAGTTACAGAAAAAGAAAATTACGATGCAAATACACGTACTCTCAAGAAAATAAAATTTGACACACAAAACAGGGAACCCCCCAAAGTACAATATATTGTTATAACAATGAAGAATTACAGTTTTATATATCCTTATCTAAAATAAATTTTATTCAATATATTTATTTTGTTACTGATATAACTAGCATTCTTTTATACCCTACCATGTTAAGTGAAAATGAGTTCTATAATTCATTTTATTTGTCCATACAAAGTCTATAGATATTCTGCTCATGGATGGCAAGTGCAATCAGATTTTCAATCTTTTGAATAACCGGGACCGTAAATTTATCTTTCCAATAATGCAATATTAGTCTTTTATTTATGTATTTATCAAATTTGGAGATAGCCCATCTTACCTTACAAAGGGGCTCTGGGTGGTGCATGTTTAAAGCATAAGAACCATATAAACATTATAATACAATTGGAGACAGTTAAAACAAGTATAAAATTATTAAAGTTAAAAAACGGGCAGAAGGCCTTCAAGGGTACTAATCAACTTCAAGCTTGCATGCTTTCTGCATACCCCAAGGAAGTTTGGCACAGCCCAGATCTTCAAACATTTCTGAACGGCCAGGAGACTGGGGGTCCAACTCACCACTGGGGGGGGATATTCCACAGAGTGGGGGAGATAGTAGAGAATGGTATCTTCCTGGGCCCCACCAGTCCAAATTCTTTAACTGATGGGCTATGTAACATACTCCCCCTGCCTGGCAGGGTGGGATAGGCAGCTATAACCAGAGAGATGTTTCCGAAAGTAACTTGTTGAGTATTGAATGACCATTCAAACGGGCCAATTAGAATTAAGTAAAAGAAGTGGGAGATTTGGAGGAACGTCAATGGCTGAAGCCGTGGACAGCTCCCTTTAAAAGGAGCTGCCGCAGCTAGGCAAACTCATTACTGTACTGGAGCTAATAAAGAGCTGTTACTGAAGTCATTGTCCGTGTCCTTCCTGTACCCCCTATCTTGCACTGGCGATGAAGGTGGGATATCAGGAGGATGATTGGACACTAAGTCACTAAAGCTCCTCGAAGCAATCACCGGCCATCAGAAGCAACGGCCAGAAGATGTCTTCGATCATGCCACCCGCACCCTTCAACCCGGCTGGAGAAGACTGGGAATCATACATGGAGAGATTCTACATGTTCCTCGAAGCAAACAACTTGCTGAGCTTATTGGAACAGAGGAAGAGGGCACTTTTCTTCACATACTGCGGAGCCGCTGTTTTTAAAATGGCAAAAGCGTTAGCATCACTGGCATAATTGAGAACGATGACCTGGCCAGCCCTGCAGAACATCCTGAGAGTCCACTACGCACCCCAAGCTTCATCCCTGGTAAGAAGAAACAAATTCTACCGGAGGGACCAGAAAGAATCGATAAGCAAGTTCGTGGCAACATTGCATGAGATAGCCACCGCTTGCGAATTCCTAAATATGGATGAAGCTATGAGGGACCATCTTATATTGGGCCTGAGGGATCTGACGTTACAAAGCCGTTTACTCACAAGGCCCAAAATAACATTTCAAGAGGCTTTGGAAGAAGCAATGGCAAACTGAGGCATCCCAGAAATCCGTAGCCACCATGAAGAAAATGAACAAGGGGCCGCAAGGAAAGAAAGAAGCCACCGTCCATTACAAGGAGGTAGAGACCGAATCGGAGGAAGACAAGGAAAATGAAGTCCATCACCTCCGCTCAAACCGCAAGGAGAAGAACCAAGGAAAAGGAAAGAAGGAATTTCGGTGTGCAGGCTGCAAAGGGAATCATCCAAGGTCGGAGTGCAGGTTTCGAGACGCAATCTGCCAGACATGCGATCGTAAAGTGCATATAGCAAGAGTCTGCAGGGCATCCCAGCCAGCTTCACACAGGAACAGACAAACCAGCCCTCAACCACGAACCAGACAATTCCAAACAGGAACCCAAAAACAGCCATTTGGAAGGGGCCGCAGGAGCGAGGACTATGGATTGGAGAGAGGGGAGACCCATCAGACAATAATAGTTGGACATGCGAGCACGGGAAAGTCAAAGAAGATGGCAGCAACTGTTTACATCGAGGGGACACCCTGCAAAATGGAAGTCAACTCAAGGTTGTGCCTCTCCATGGTATCCGGGGCGACCATAAAGCAACTAATCCCCAGCCTCACGACCAGCACACTCAAATATCAAAGAATCACGCTGAAAGATTACCAAGGCAACCAGATTCCAGTGCTGGGCATTGGAAAGTTCAACGTGAGATTCAAAGACTTCTGAAGGAAACTGCCTCTCACCATAGTGGACTGGGACAAACCCAGCCTATTAGGTCTGGAGTGGTTTGAGCCTTTGGGATTAGCAGTGACCGGGGTCGATCGGATTGAAGACGATGGCTGGGAAGAGGAGCTGATGAGAGACTTCATGGACATCTTTGACGGAAAATAAGGCAAGTACACAGGGTCCCCAATATCATTCAACCTAGATCCCCAGGTAGCCCCTGTCAGAAGTAAACCCAGGAAGGTTCCTTTTGCTCTACGGCCCAAGATAGACGAGCAAGTGGACAAACTCGTTGCCCAAGGGGTACTGGAGCCAACGGACCATGCTAAGTGGGAAACACCCATAGTCACCCCCACGAAGCCGGATGAGTCAATGCGTCTCTGTGGAGACTATAAGAGCACCCTAAATAGGGCATTACAGCAGAGCACCTACCCAGTACCTGTGGTACAGCAACTTTTACACTCCCTGGGACAAGGAAAGATATTTGCAAAGCTGAATTTGGCCCAGGCATACCAACAATTACCCGTAGACGATGCCACGGCAGAAGCGCAGACAATACTCACGCACAGGGGAGCGTTCAAGTGCAAGTGTCTGCAGTTTGGAGTAAGCGTAGCTCTGGGACTTTTTCAAAGTCTCATGGAATGTTTATTACAAGGAATTGAAGGGGTTGTCCCCTATTTTGACGACGTATTAATCTCAGCCAAAGATCAGGAGCAATTACAGCAACGGTTAAGGGCAGTGCTAACCCGATTCCAGGAAGTGGGGCTGAAGGTGAAAAGGGACAAGTGCCAGCTAGCCAAAACACAAGTTGAATTCCTGGGATACCTAATTGATGGGGCAGGAATACGACCCACCTTAGGAAAATTAAAAGCCATCAGAGAAGCACCAACCCCAACAAACAAAACAAAATTGCAGGTGTTTCTTGAGTTATTGAACTTCTACAATATTTTCCTGCCGCAGAAAGCTACGGTTACTGAGCCCCTTTCACCGACTACTGGATAAGAGGACGGAGTGCACATGGGGGAAGATGGAAAAGAACGCATTTGAACAAATAAAGCGACTTTTAACTTTGGACAGAGTATTAGTACAGTACAGCGGGACATTGCCTCTAAGACTAACTTGCGACGCATCTCCATTCAGCATAGGAGCTGTACTGAGCCATTGCATGCCAAATGGCAAAGAAGCCCCATCACATTCTACTCACGGACACTGTCCAAGCCAGAAAGAAACTACAGCCAACTGGATAAAGAAGCATTGGCCGCAGTAGCTGGCATAAAAAGGTTCCATGAGTACCTGTATGGGAGGAGATGCAAACTCATCACCGACCACAAACCACTCCTGGGAATCTTCACGAGAGACAAGCTGACATCCCCCATACTGTCACCAAGAATGCTATTCCTGTGGCATACAACTACCAACTAAAATACAAACCTGGGAAGACCATCAATCACGCCGACGCACTCAGCAGATGCCCGCTTCCGGAACCAGTGGAAGATCTGGCACCATCCACAACCACCTTGCTGATAGAAACCACGGAGAACACCCAAATCTCGGCTTCGGACATCGCAAGAGCAACAGCTAAGGACAGGACTCTGGCAGGCGTTTTGAACTGGGTATGGAAGGGTTGGCCTGTGACTGATATAGACACTGAATTCAAATCGTTCAAAATGACGCAAACAGAACTCTCAGGTTTAAGGGGGCATCTATTGTGGGGGTAATAATCCCAAAAGCATTAAGGAATGATGTGCTAGACATGTTATATGAGGGATACCCGGGGATCGTAAAGATGAAATCATTGGCAAGAAGCTATGTTTAGTGGCCAGGGATGGATAAAGAAATAGAGAAATAGAGTATCAACTTGCACACCGTGCCAGGAATCCTGACCAGCACCACACACCACACCCACATATTTATTATTATTAATTTATTGGGGTGTTTTAAATCTGTTTTAAATCTGTCTTCGGCCAAATTGTTTAATTCGATTTTATTCAGTTTTAAATTTTGTATTTATGTTTTTTTATCATGTGGCTGTTCACCGCCCTGAATCCTTCGGGAGTAGGGCGGTATACAAATCAAATAAAACTAATAAAAAAAACTAACATGACTGGGAGAATCCCGGGGCACCGTAGTCCCGTATACATATAGATTTTGCTGTGCTGTGCCAGAGAAACACGTTCCTGATCATTGTTGATGCCTACTCTAAATGGCTAGAGGTACAGTTAATGACATCAACGACGTCTGAGGCGGTCATCAGGGTCTTGCTGTTTGCAACACACGGACTACCTGACCTGATAGTTTCAGACAATGGACCCCAGTTCACGGCTAACCAGTTCGAAATGCTTTTAGCCAGACAAGGAATCCGACACGCACTATCCGTGCCAGGGAAACCGTCCACGAATGGATTGGTTGAAAGAATGGTGAGAACAATGAAAGAAGCCTTAGCCAGACTGGGACCGGGGGTCATACAAGCGAAGATAGATAAGCTACTGAGCATTCAGCACATTGCACCTGGTGCCACCACACACAGATGCCCCGTGGAACTGCTAATGGGAAGAAAGCTACGATTCCATCTAGATAGACTGCACCCCTATTACAATACATAGAAACCAGTTGATTCGACCAGCAAAACTAGACAGTTCCTAGTAGAGGATAAGGTGTACGCTAAAAACTTCAGCGGAAATCTCTTATGGGTCCCAACAAAAATAATCCAGATCATAGAGCCCCTATCCTACAGGGTAGAAACAGAGGACGGTAGAATTTGGAAAAGACACATAGATCAGCTCAGGGGCCGACTAGTCAGGAAAGACCACAAAACAGAAGAAGAAACTCAGGGGAGGAGAACAGAAAGTCACACAGAAACAGACCAAGCCTTACACCAAACGCCACCAAGCAAACAACGAGAACAACTCTCAAACCAGTCGGAAGGCAGCGAACACTTATCTGGAGTCCAGGAGAGAGTCACCGACCATGACAGTCCACCGTTCCAGCTGGAGGGAGACGGAAGGAACGCCCAACAGAATAAGTCCACGCCAACAGCAGAGCTCGAGACAGTTCCAGAGGCGCCTCCAGAAGAGACACAGAACTCGACCTCTCCCTCCAAGAGCACTGGAACAACTGAACTGCGCAGGTCCAATCGTGCCCCAAGAAGGCCCGCCTACTTACGCGACTATGTGGCTTGAGAGACTCCAGGATTAGTTGATGTTGATCTAGAGGGAAGGGGTGTTGAGTATTGAATGACCATTCAAATGGGCCAATTAGAATTAAGTAAAAGAAGCGGGAGATTTAGAGGAACGTCAATGGCTGAAGCCGCGGACAGCTCCCTTTAAAAGGAGCTGCCGTGGCTAGGCAAATCCATTGCTGTACTGGAGCTAATAAAGAGCTGTTACTAAAGTCATTGTCTGTGTCCTTCCTGTACCCCCTATCTTGCATAACTTGCTATAATAAAGGCACCTAGAATCCAGAATGTAGGTGAAGTACTTATTTTTGCCATTTGTTATGACTCCATTTGTGCCTGCCATTTTATTAGTTCAGCTGAATCTGTTCTAATATTACAGTTTAAAGACTTGCCTTGAGCATACGAAATTCAGCTTTAGATATTTGCTTGAGTATAAATCTCACTGTACAGGCTTGGGCAGAATATCATCTCTCTATCTAATATACCTCACTATTTCCTTATTTATTTATTAAATTTATATGTTACCATCTCACTAACAGCAACTATGGGTGATCTAATTTCTGAAGGAAGGGAAAAATAAACAAGATAATAAAGGCAAACCCAATATTTATTTTAAGGATGTGGTTCCTGATTTATTTATTTTTTAATGCAGACATGCATACACATTAGATTTCCTGAGATTATGGTAACAAAGGTAGATGAGGAGAGAGGGCTTTTATGTAATTTCTTTTCAGCTCCTTGATGGTCAAATTTAGGACAAGCTTTCTTTCGGAGAAATTTGGGAGTTTTCTATAAAACCACCACTTTCTTATACTTTTAAGTGCTAAATACATTACACTCAATGAACTGAGGTTTCACAAAACATCATTTCTGATTGTTATTTCGGTGTTGTGTGCTTTGCTTTGGAGCTAGATTTTAAATACTGCATGAAAAACAACAGTTTGATGCAATGTATGCTGTTTCACCTGAACAGTCAATTTGTTCATTTGATGAGAAACAGACCACAGATGATCTGTTTTATGGTGAGGAAAAATCAAGGTGCTAGGCCATCTGTGAGAGGTGATCTTAATTAGAACCCCAACCCTGCAAATTAGTTGACGATGATCCATCCATTCTGACCTTTTCTTTATAATTTCAATTTTATTCTGCAGGGTCCATAAGCTGGTCATTGATGATGTGAGACCTGAAGATGAGGGAGATTACACTTTCATCCCTGATGGATATGCTCTTTCACTTTCTGCTAAACTCAACTTCTTAGGTCAGTGCAGGAGGGACTTGTGCAGGAGGCTGAAGATTCTCCACTAACCGCAAAGCCCTTGAAATACTCATGATCATCACAGTTATAGTCCATGTGCAAAAGAGTGGCTGAATAGTGTGTATTTATGGTATTCATCCAGAAACACACTAAAACATGAGTTTGAGTTTTCTAAATTACTTCCACCATGTATCTAATTAACGTGGTGCATGAGTGCATTACATGAAACTCTTGGAATGGTTCTTCTATGCAGATACATGATTTGTTTGTTTCTTATTTTGGATTGCAAGGATTGCTGCTCAGTTTGCCAAACTAAATTGGAATTGCTATGAGCCAAAAAACCGACCTGTACCACAAATTTGTGAGGGGCTAAAAAAACAGAACTCCCCCTCCCAATCTTGTTAACAGGGATTTTTCCAAAGCAACTAATGAAAAGTGTGTGAATATTACAAGAGGAAATGAAATGAAGAACTGTAGCTAAAATCCTGAAGCAAATTTTATTCCTAGTCTGGAGGAAATGCACCGAAACTCATTAGTCTAAAGTAGGAGGAGACCACATTTATGCATGCAAGGGGCACAATTATTTTTGTTGCCATTGTTGTAGCAAGGACTACCGACAGTTAAATTGTGAAGTCACTCAAATGTATGGACTTAATTTTTCTAGGATTTTTTTCCCTTTTGACTTTTAGATTATAGTACCTGCTTCATTTTTCAATTTTAAAAAAGGAAAGTTATGCCTATTGCTGTGAATTTTTTTGTGGGTGAAAGGACTTCAGGAGCTTTAAAAAAAGGATTCATTGTCCTTTGGATCATCAACCTGGGTACTTTGTGTGTATGCATGTGTTTAAATGAATGCTTCAGTTGCAAAACTTTTATGCTAACTAAAGAAACCACATTGCCTATTCTCTGACTTGCTCGTGGATGTAATCTTTTGGATATGATTGACTTCAGTTTGTAAGGAAGCTTATGGTGTTCTTATTTCACAGGGGACACTATTTTGGAGAATGACACCACACCCTAATTGTATAGTGGCACAGAAAGTAACAATGTACATTTATAATCTCAAATATTGCCCAGAGGTTTCACTGCTGTTTTTTTCTTCTTCTTTCTCTTTCCTTTTCTAGAGATCAAGATTGAATATGTCCCCAAGCAAGGTGGGTGGAATCTTTCAGTCTTAGCAGAATGTTGGCTAGGAAAGGAACCTCAGAATTCTTTCCAAGACAGGCTTGTTTGGAACTGTTTGAATGAGTGAAGTGAAGGGGTCTCTCCCTTTTATCTCCCTACATGAAAGAATGTTAACAGAAGCAGAGATGTCAGATGCAGACCAATGGTGCTCAGTGGCTGCATGCTGAAGGAACCCAGCCTAAATTTTTTGCAGAGCACAAGAATCGCACCTGAACAGCTGGAAGCGAGTCACAGTGTTCAGGGAGTTAAGGCATCCCCCATATTTGGATAGGTACAACACCTGGGGTGTTTTAATTTAGAAAATAAAAGAAACCAGAGAAGAACCTGATCTCATGAAGTTGAATGGTGGAAGCTTCAGGGCAGTCAGAATAAAATATTTCATCACATAGCAAACAGTTGCAGGTAGTCCTTATACTTATAATCATAATAGTGACTGATGACCTTTTTGACATGGTTGTTAAGCAAATCACATGGTTACCTATTGAATTTGCTTGTCAGAAGGTAGCTGGGAAAGTTGCAAATGGTGATCACATAATCCTGGGATCCTGCAACCATCATAAATACATGCTGGTTGCCAGCACCTGATTTTTGATCACATGTCCATGGGGACACTGCAACAGTCATAAGTGTGAGGACTGGTCATAAGTCACCTTTTTCAGCGCCATCATAACTTTGAATAGCCACTAAACAAATGGTCCTCAATTTACATATTTCGACTTTCATTGCTATAGGATAGAGGGACAGTAACCAGCTTGCATGGGTTAGGTGAGAAGAAGACTTGTCTGTAACTACAGGTAGTCCTCAACTTATGACCACAATTGAGCCCAAAATTTCTGTTGTTAAGTGAGATATTTGTTAAATGAGTTTTGTCCCATTTTACGACTTTTTCCCCACAATTGTTAAGTGAATCACTGCAGCTGATAAGTTATTAACATGGTTGTTAAGTGAACCTGGCTTCCTCACTGACTTTGCTTGTCAGAAGGTCACAAAAGTTGGTCACATAATCCTGGGATACAACAAAGGTCATAAATATGAATCAGGTGCCAAACATCTAAATTTTGATCATGTGACCATGGGGGAGCTGCAAAGGTTGTAACTGTGAAAAACAGTCATAAGTCAGATTTTTCAGTGTTGTTGTAACTTTGACTGGTTACTAAATGAACTGTTATAAGTTGAGGTCTACCTGTATTTGCCATGACAACTGAGCCTCTCCTATACAGGAGGAGGGAACTATCCAGAGGTGGGTTTCAGCAGGTTCTTACCAGTTCTGGAGAACCAGTAGCAGAAATTTTGAGTAGTTCGGAGAACCAGTAGTAAAAATTCTGACTGGCCCCATCCCCATCTATTCTCTGCCTCCTGAGGAGGCAATCAGGATTTTGCAGTAACCTTCCCCTGGATTGAGGACGGAATGGAGATTTTACAGTATCCTTCCCCTGGAGTGGGGGAATGGAGATTTTATAGTATCCTTCCCCTGCCACGCCCACCAAGTCATGCCATGCCCACCAAGCCATGCCCACAGAACTGGTAGTAAAATTTTTTGAAACCTACTACTGGAACTATCGGCTTCAAGTCTTCCTTGTGGCCCTTCCAGAGGCATCTGATTGGCCCAAGGATGCTGGACTAAATGCATTTCTTTAAAGGTCACAAGGCTCTTACCTTCTAAAAGATAATATGTACAGTTCCTATTCATGAAATGTAAATAATTGTCTTAATTAAGGAATAATTCTTCTTTTTCTTTTTTGGCTATGAGCTGTTGACACAAACTAAGCAATGCTCCAGTTGAAGTAGACTCAGCCTTCAAGCAGCTCTCCATAAAAAGCCATTTCTGTGTGAGAACATAGGCAGGCAACTAATTGTCAAGAGAAAGGTTATAATGATAACCCCCAACAAAGGGGCTCCAATTAAAAAAGAAAGAAAGGAACTCAAATCAACCACCCATGTTTGCTCTCTCAAGAGCTGTTAGTAGCTGTAGGTATTGTTTCTGGAAATACTGGGTAATGCATTACTATTGTAGAGGAGAAATTGTTTCACTGTCCCTTCTGGTTTTCCCAGAACCCCCCAAGATCCATTTAGATTGTGGATCAGGGAAAACAAATGAAAACACTATTGTTGTTGTTGCTGGGAACAAATTACGGCTCGATGTGAACATCACTGGAGAACCTGCACCAACAGCAACTTGGTTAAAGGGTAATCAAGTAAGTATTTGTTGGGTCCAAGTAAAACATATTAAAGTGTCCATTTCAAAATCAGGCAGGCTAAAGCAAAGAATGCTAACTAATGTGTAACACTGCCCCTTTCTCAAAATTAATTTCTTCCAATTTTTGAAATCTGGGAGGATACTGATGGAAATAGTAGGTCCATGATAGCATCACACTTAGCTACTTAAAATGTTCAAGGTGGGACCTGCTTTGCTCATCCAAGATCTTCAGCCATAATTTCACAATAGAAAATTATGTATCAAATTAATCTAAATCAATAAGGCCATGCAAAGCATTTAAATGGAGATGGATCATAACTGCAGAGCAGAAACCATATCTCTCTTTTGCAAGACTGGAACAAGCTTCTGAGGTTGCTTTGGAAGGTTCTTCGGGCTGTCTCTGCATGCAGTTTGGAGACAGCTGCCCTCGGAACCTGCCATGCAACCCTAGGCAAATATGCTATACCTGTAATGATTCACAGGGAAGTGTTTTCTTCATATTTCCACGTGTTACAAAGTACTTCATTCGTGTTTTTCAGTAATTAAACTGAAAAGGACTAAAGAGACATTACTTACTATTATTTAAGAGATTTTATTACTTTTATTACTTAAAACCTCTCTGGTAAGTCAAGCTTAACACTAAAAGCCCTCATTTTCTTAAAATACTGTAAGTACAATTAAATTGTCAGTAAAATAAAGTTTCCGATGACAGTGTCCTTTCTGTGAGAACCACCAGTTCCTAAGTCAGATTCAATTAATGCTAATAATTAGGATTCAGCTGATTGTCCCATGAAGTGTTTTTAAAGCTTTTAATTATTTTAAAAGATTCTTTTTTCTTATAGTCCCTGGTATATATATTCCAAATCTAATCATATCAGTCAAGTTCAGTTCAAAGTTTATTTTAAATATCTTTTTTAACATTGCAGCTTGTTAATAGCTGAGGCCAAGAGAAAAAAAGTACATTTTATTTAAAATAATTAAATGTAGATATTTTTAAACTGATGAGCTGATTCACACAACATGCCAAACCACCCAATCCTGTTCCAGGCTGAGCAAAAATGATGTGTTAAGCCAATAATTTTGTAAGGCACCAGGCCCACACTGTTGAAAATTGCTTGGCCTATTGTGAGAAGCATTGAGATTTGTTTTGGTTTTTAAAGCAACAGTCCATCTTTCTGAAATGCTGAACATTCTACTATTTTCTTTCCAGTTTGCAAATTTCTAGATCCTCTTGATTGTTTCTGCTTTCCTCCATCATCCCTCAGGTTTTTTCAGAAAAAGAAGGCCGGGTCCGTTTAGAAGAGCGTCAAGAGCTGAGCAGTTTTGTAATAGAGAGTGCTGAGCGCTCTGATGAAGATTCGTATACTATCAAGGTGACTAATCCACTGGGCGAAGACGTTGCCTTTCTCAACATCAAAGTTGTGGGTGAGTTAGTAGGCCAATGGGAATGTAGGGGTCCTTCTTTCTGTTCAGCATTTCTTCACCTACCTGTGTTTCCCCAAAAATAAGGCCCAGTCTTATATTTTTTTGCTACCAAAAAAGGCACCAGGTCTTATTTTCAGGGAGTGTCTTCCACTGATTCACCTCGGGGTGGCTGCACTGACAGCCCCACCCAGCAGGAGCACGCTGCTGGCCCAGCGTGCAGCACTGCTCTTCTGTGTCCTTTTGTTGCCGCTTGTGTGCGTTGCCCCCGCCCTCTGTTTTGCCATCAGAGGCCTCCAGGAAAGGCCTCTGCAGCTGATAAACAGGCTCCGGATCACTATGCAAGGGATGGCAAGCAGCTGCAAAAGTGTACCGGTAAGGCAAGGCAGGTGTTGGGGTGTTCAAGGCCTGGTAAGTAGGGCAACTCCACTTCCCATCCCCACCCTAACTTAATTTTTACCTGTGTGCCTCGCCCCACCTCATGCACCCCGGAGTGAGTGGGGTCTTAACTAGGGCTTATTTTGGGGAAGTGGGAGGTCTTATATTGAGTTCACATGTAAAAATCAAGCTTGGATTTAATTTTGGGGTAGGTCATATTTTCAGGGAAACACAGTATAACATTCTTGTCTTTGGTAGATGTTCCCGATCCTCCTGAAGCTGTGCGTGTCACTTCTGTGGGAGAGGACTGGGCCATTTTGGTATGGGAACCACCCAAGTATGATGGTGGTATGCCTATTACTGGTGAGTACTTCAAGTTAAAGTGGGTGGCTGTTCAGACACATGGGAATTAAAGTTAGGGAATGGTGGACTTCCTAAGCCATGGAATAAGAATAATCTCATCCTACTGCTTGACTCTCAGTCTTTAAGGGAGGCTACAGCATTGCCTAACACAGATTTTGTAATTTTATAGGGGATCACCCTAAAAAGATTAAATGAATTGATGAGATGTCTCTCCTAAATAAAATTAAGTATTCTAATGTTGGGTAAGAAATAAATTTTCCACTTGATTTTGATATAAATTCATCTAGTAGTTTATTAAACATACATACCTAATTTAAATTAATTTAAATTTACAGCTGTTTACATTTAGTGCTCATACATACTTTTCAAATTTTGTGGTATAAGAGATACCTGCTGAAGAGCAAAGCCCATAATGAGGCTCAGCAGGGCACCTGATTTTTTTGCACAAGTTTGAATAGGTTTAAGAAAAGAATGCTTGCCATCCCCAGGGAGTCTTAACTCACTGTTCAAGATCCCCTAGCCTAATGCCTCTGAATGCGAAAGGCAAATATAACATGGAGAAATCCATGCAGATCTATCCTCACAATAAAAAGCATCACAATTGCAAGAACATCTTTGTTCTTCTCTGACAGCTATTTTCCTTTTAAAGGCTCTGCCCTTCACCATTCTTTTTTATTTACTTATTTTTATTTATTTATTTATTTGTCAAGCATATATAAGATAATAGGTAAAAGTATAAACATCATTTGAATACATTAAAAGGGTAAGAGTAAAAAGGAATACTGTATTAGGACAGGGATGGTAGGCATGCTGGTACACTTATGCACGCCCCTTACAGACCTCATAGGAATGGGACGAGGTCAACAGTAGACAGTTTAAGGTTAAAGTTTTGGGGGTTTTGGATGAAACCACAGACTCAGGTAGTGCATTCCAGGCATTGACCACTCTGTTACTGAAGTCATATTTTCTGCGATCAAGTCTGGAGCGGTTTACCTTGAGTTTGTATCTATTATTTGCTCGTGTATTGTTGTGGTTGAAGTTGAAGTAGTCATTGACAGGTAGGACATTGTGGCAGATAATTTTATGTACTACACTTAGGTCAGACCAAAGCCGGCATAGTTCTAAGTTGTCTAAGCCCAAAATTTGAAGTCTGGTGGCATAAGGTATTTTATTGTGGGTAGAGGAATGGAGGACTCTTCTCGTAAAATATTCCTGGACTCTCTCAATTGTATTTATGTCCAATATGCCTTGTGGGTTCCAGACAGATGAGCTGTATTCGAGAATTGGTCTAGCAAATGTTTTGTATGCTCTAGTTAGTAGTACAATATTACCAGAGAACAAGCTATGCAAGATTAGGTTAACAACTCTTAATGCCTTGTTGGCAATTTTGTTACAGTGGGCTTTGGCATTTAGATCTTTAGAAATGAGTACTCCAAGGTCCTTGACAGAGTGAGGGTCATCTACAAGGTCATGTCCATCTAATTTATATTTTATGTTGTTGGGTTTTTTTTTTGCCAATGTCTAAGACAGAGCATTTGTTGGTTGAGATTTGAAGTTGCCACTTGTTAGACCAATCTGACACATAGTCATGGTCTTTTTGGAGGGTAGTTATTCTAGCACATTCAATAATATTTTTCAGCACCTGAAATTCAATCATATGCTCGTAAGGGTGGTGTGGCAGTCATAGCTTCAAGAATGGGTCATAAATTAAGGTTTTTTTAGTCCATCATAGCTTTGAATGGTTCTTAAATTACTGGTCGTAAGTCAAGGTCTACTTGTATCAAAATGCATTGTGCATCCTTTTAATGTTCCAAAAATCATTCTAAACTCTACGTTAAGAATTAATATAGAAAATAACTGTATGGTCAACAGAGTGCAAATCAGTGGTTAAAACTTTAAGTTATAATAAATTCCATACATATATCTCTCTATATATATGTATTATATGTATTTATTTTATTTATTTATTTTATTTTATTTGTATACCGCCCTTCTCCAACAGGACTCAGGGCGGTGAAAAGCCATGGTAAAACATAACATATAAAAATTAAAAGCAATTTAAAAACATTAAATAATTTGGCTATCCAATTAAAACAACCCGGGTTAAAACCAATTACAAATTAAAATTGAAGGGATGGGATCAAGCCAGCCCGGCTAGGTGAAAAAGATGTGTTTTCAGGGCCCGATGAAAAGTCCGGAGGTCTGGTATCATGTGTATCTCTGGGGGCAGGTCGTTCCAGAGGGCAGATGCCGCCACAGAGAAGGCTCTCCCCCTGGGGGTTGCCAGCCGACATTGTCTGGCCGATGGCACCCTGAGGAGTCCCTCTCTGTGGGAGCATACTGGCCGGTGGGAGGCTATTGGCGGCAGAAGGCAGTCTCGTAAATACCCCGGCCCTAAGCCATGAAGCGCTTTAAAGGTGGTCACCAACACCTTGAAGCGCACCCTGAAGGCCACAGAAAGACAGTGCAGCTTGCGCAGGAGAGGTGTCACATGGGAGTGCCCCATCACTCCCATAATCCCCCGCGCGGCTGCATTCTGGACCAACTGGAGCCTCCGGGTGCACCCCAAGGGGAGCCCCATGTAGAGAGCATTGCAGTAGTCCAGATGGGAAGTGACGAGTGCTTGAGTGACCGTGTGTAGGGAGTCCCGATCTAGAAAGGGACGCAACTGGCATATCAGGAGGACCTGATAAAAAGCCCCCCTGGCCACGGCTGTCATATGCTCTTCTAAAGACAGCCGTGTATCCAGGAGGACGCCCAAGTTGCGAGCCCTTTCTATGGGGGCCAATGATTTGCCCCCAATAACCAGCGATGGCACCAGCTGGCTATATCAGGACGCCGGAAGCCACAGCCACTCAGTCTTGGAAGGGTTGAGTCGGAGCCTGTTTCTCCCCATCCAGGCCCGCACGGCCTCCAGCCACCGGGACATCACTTCAAGGGCATCGTTGGGGTGGCCTGGGGTGGAGATGTACAGCTGAGTATCATCAGCATACTGATGGAACTCTACCCCAAAGCCACGGATGATCTCACCCAGCGGCATCACATAAATGTTGAACAGAAGGGGTGAGAGGACCGACCCTTGCGGCACCCCACAGACAAGGGGCCTCGGGGTCGACCGCTGCCCCCCTGCCAACACAGATTGCGACCGGTCAGAGAGGTAGGAGGAGAACCACCGCAAAACTGTGCCTCCCACTCCCAACCCCTCCAGCCGGCGCAACATGATACCATGGTCGATGGTATCAAAAGCCGCTGAGAGATCTAACAGGACCAGGATAGAGGAGCAACCCCTATCCCGAGCCCTCCAGAGATCATCCACCAACGTGACCAATGCCGTTTCCGTGCTGTGCCCAGACATGTATATGTCTCTCTCTCTCCCTTCCTCCCTCCCTCTCTCCCTCCATCCGATAACTATTGATTGGATAATGCTGATTATAGAAATATCTTTCACCACACATCATTTTTTTCCTTCTTTGCACTCCAGGTTACCTGATGGAGCGCAAGAAGAAGGGTAGCATGCGTTGGATGAAACTGAATTTTGAAGTATTCACTGAGCTGACTTATGAGTCCACCAAGATGATTGAAGGGTGTCTCTATGAGATGCGGGTCTTTGCAGTCAATGCCATTGGAATCTCTCAACCCAGTCAGAATACCAAACCTTTCATGCCTATTGGTGAGGACAAGGGCTGGCTTGGGATGAAATACTGGCAAGGGTGAGGCAGGAGCGGATGAGACACTGAAACAGGTAGAAAAGGTGGACTTGTCCTTTCCCTCACATACCACTACTGAGCTAGACTTAGCAGCCAAAGAAGCCAAAAAGCTGATCATGAAGAAGAGCTGAGAATTCCAGCATGAGATTTCTGTTGGAGTTTTTGATTCTGGATATGGGGGAGATGAATTCAGATTGCATTTTCATAGTAATGATATAAGTTTCCATGAAAATTCTGAATAACCATTACCATAACTATAACCATTTTCTGAGAACATATACTGAAATTGCAAAGCTTTTTTAAACATTTTGCTGTCTAAAGTACCAAGAAAAAGATGACCCTAGAAAAAAAGCACAAAGCTGGCAAAAGTATGGGCAAATTGTTGTTTCCTTATTGTTCATTATATACCAAGAAATGATAATTGTGTGTGTGTGTATATAGTTATATTTTTACTGTTATTATTTTATCAATATCGCTCCCCATTCAATTCTGCTTCAGCTCCCACCAGTGAGCCCCTTCATCTAACTATGGAGGATGTAACAGACACAACAGCCACCCTGAAATGGCGTGCTCCAGACCGAATCGGTGCAGGAGGCATTGATGGCTACCTCATTGAGTACTGCAAGGAAGGGAGTGAGTTTCTATACCAGTAAAAGAAGATCTGAGTTTGTATGCTGTGCATTGTCCTTTTACAGCTCTCTGGTTTAAGCAATTAATTGAAGGAGTTCTCCCAAGTGATGGAGGCCAGATTAACTGCTCCCTTTGCTTACTTCTTTTTGTTTTTGTTTTCTTTTCATCTCTGGCAAGATAGTCTGTAATGGTAGTGGGAATGACCTTGGAAGTTAGGGAGAAGAGATACAGCCAAGGGAACATTGAGATAAAAGGCAACTTAGCCCCAAGGAGAATGTGGATGTGGCAAACATCTCAGAAGGGACCCTTCCTAGTTTCTTGGGCTATAAAGGGGGCAGGGGAAGAAATGATTTGTAAGGTTCTCTTAATGCAACTTTACAATAAAATGGAGTTAGAATGGAGTCATCTGGTTGTGCTTCCTGTCTGGTCTACTTCGCAACGCTTATGTAGTCTGACTGGGCAAAACCTTCACCAGCCCTGTAGCAGCATCCACAAGTGCCAATTGGAAATCAAGGACCAGATCAAACTTGAGCAGGATATACAGCATTTCTCTTCTTCTATTTGCTGCCCCCTGACGATCTATGACATCATGCTTGGAAACTCCCTGGAGAATATCCCTCCTAAATATAACATTGGCCCAAACACTTCAGGAAAAAAAAAAAAAGGCTTCTGACCTCCCACTTATTCTTTATCTCTAATCTTGTACTCCACCCTCTTTCCCAGCCGATGAATGGATACCTGCTAATACAGAGCTTGTAGAACGCTGTGGCTTTACTGCCAAAGGACTTCCAACAGGCGAGAAGCTTTTCTTTCGGGTCATTGCAATAAATATTGCAGGCCAGAGTCTACCAGCTACTTTATCACAGCCTGTCACCATTCGTGAGATTGTTGGTGAGTCACTTTGAGCATTTGAAGATGTTAACCATAAACACACAGTAGCTTGTTTTGTCTCCTGGATCAAATTGTCTTATAAGAAGAGATTTCAAGCTCCAGTCGGGCAATGGGGTGACCCAATACACATCAGGTTCCTCAAAATGTTTGCCCCACTATGATCCTAAATCAGTTTGAGAGTGTTGCACATGATTTCCTCCTAAAATTTGTAAGTAAAAGGTACATTCCTATCTTGATTAAAAGCCAGTCTTTCTATTTTTTTAAAGGCTTCATGCAATTATTAATTGCATTCAGGTATTTCCAATTAGTTTAGCCCCTGACTGATTTTTTTAAAAAAATATTAATAGTTTTGGAATTGCATAAATCATCTTAGTTGTTCTCATTTTGGAATTGATAATTGGGGCACAGATTTTCTATTCTGTTCTTCCAAATATAGCAACAACAACAACAACAAAAGCCCTCCAAGCCACTCAATAGCTCCTTTCCAGCCCCACCTCCATAAGCTTGATATCAAGTCATTACTTACAGTAGCAGAATGTTTCTGTCTGGTACTCTAGATAGATGCAACTAGTATCTCCTTTATCCAGCACAGCCATGTTGGGAAGAAAGTTGGACATGATGATTTTGTATGTTGTTTAATTTCTTATCTAGATGATTCTGGATTGCCAGAATTCCACTCATACTTCTGGCTCTATGCTAGTAATTCATAAAGTGTGGGTATGAAATCACACATTCCCCAAGATGCCATTTTCCCCATTTTCCCATCCAGTGTCTTCCAGCATGTTTTTTGAGTTCTTTCCCCCATGTATTTTCTTTTGCCTTCATATAGAACAACCCAAGATCCGTCTCCCTCGCCATCTCCGACAGACATACATCAAGAAAGTTGGGGAGCAAATCAACCTGGTAATCCCATTCCAGGTAGGCAACTGGTTAAGAAAGGAGAGAAACTTACAGTACTCAAATTCAAAGTATCGTAGACTTTTTGTGAGGTCTCTGGATTTGATGTGAAACATGGATTAATACATTCTTTAGAAGTTTTCCCCCTCCTCTTAAGTCAAATAGAATCTACATCTGATTCAGTAACATTCCTTAGCAAGTGTTATCAAGGTTAATCGTTATGCCCAGAAGCCAAACCTGGCCTCTCCTGCTTTCTCCCACTGATAGTTAGCAGGGAAGGAATGAAGTCATGATGGGATTTCAATTGGAAAAGGCTCAGAGGGAGTTTTTTCCCATAACTGCCACAATTCAGTGTCAAATGGCATGCTGTGCAGTCCATAATGTTGGCGTATTATCCACATGTATTGCTTTATATCTAAAGGTTCTAACTATGTTTATTTAGAGCCTTAAAAAGGTCTTGGCCAGCATTCTTTGTCTCTCGGGTTGGCTACTGCATATGCAGTATTGGCTGGTAGAACATGGTCTTCCTCCCTGCTTCTCAATCTTTCTTCAGCACACTTCAGATTCAGCAGTGTCCAGGGTGTTGGTGTGTGTTAAAATCTGATGGGCATGTCATCTTAGTTAGTCCCTACTACTTTTAGATGCTGATATTGTACTAAAAAGGTTCTGATACTATATTGGAACTCTGCAGACTTTGACCATTCTTGCAGATGACACTGTTCAAGGTTCTCTTGACCCAGCAAGCCTGAATACACCAGTTTTTAAATCCATCTTGGGATAATCCACCAACATTCTTCTTTTCTAAAAGAGGTACAGTAGCTAACATTTTGTAACTCCATTTTCAGTTGCCAGTCCTACTCTCTCCTACATTGACATTCTCCTTTCCAGAGTTTCTTTTTTTAGAGTCCACCTCTGTCAACTCAGCACTGCCCCTATTGGGAAATATTCCTAAACTACCTCCTATTTTCACCTTCTACTTATCAGAGAGATTTGCAGGAAGGCCTTCTCTAGCCATGACATTCTTGGAGGAACATAGATGTGAAATGCTGAATAATAGCAAAAATCAAAAAGCTGGGTAGCATATTCAAATTGTTAATTCTCTTCTCAACTCTCTCTCTCCTTCAAAAAGATGTAGATTTTTTCATCAGCCCCTCCCTTTAATAATATCTATGGGTGTTTGCTAACATTTGAAAAATCTTTTAAGGATTCTCAACCATTGGCTCCCATTAGAAAATATCAGGGAGCCTCTGATTCACTAATACACAATCTCCATTATAACTAAGTATTATTCAGTAACTGTCATGAAGAGTATATAACCTTCATTCTAATTAACATGGCTGTAACCATCCTTTAACTCTTCGGGTTGCTTCTTTGGAATTTTGGAGTATATTTGTAAAAAAAAAATAGCAAAGCACTGTACACCTGTGAATAATGTAGAAAAGCAGAAAGAACTATATCAAGTTGCAATGCAAACCTCATCCACTTTGGGCACTAATTCCACCTTATAGTATTATTGATTCTGAATCAGCAAACCACTCTCAATGTTGTACAAACTCTAATTTACTTTTTCTGTGGGTCAGTGACATTCCCTTGGAAAGTGAAAGGAGTGCTAATAAGTGGAAGGCCTCGGTGCTAATGCTAAACATTTTATCCACTCCAGGGTAAGCCTCGTCCTAAGGTCACCTGGTCAAAAGATGGGCATCCTCTTGATCTCAAGGAGATCAACATCCGTGACTCTGATTTTGATACCATCCTCTTCATCCGCAAGGCTGAGCGACATCATTCAGGCATCTATACCCTCTCAGTGCAGATTGAGACCATGGAAGACAAAGCTGATATCAAGATCCGTGTTGTAGGTAAGGACCACTTTGCTTTCCATAGACAAAACTGCAAACTAACAGAAAGAAGGAAAGAAGGAAGAAAGGAAAAAGGGAGGAAGGAAGCAAGGAAGTAAGGAAGAAAGAGAAAAAGAAAGAAAAAGAAAGAAAGAGAAAGAAAGAAAGAAAGAAAGAGAAAAAAGAGAAAAAAGAAAAGGGGAGAGAGGGAGAGAAGGAGAGAGGAAGGAAGGGAGGGAGGAAGGAAGGAAGTAAGTTGTTTAATGTTTGGGTCAGAAGAGAAAGAGTGTTCTAAGGTGGACAGTCTCAAATTTTCATTACTGAGATATTTATATCAGTCATAGTTTCAGTACATGCTGAAGTATACAAGCCGCTGTTTCCCTAAACATTTTTGTGCAAACATTTGTCTTTAATTTCTTTAATGCTAATTATTTCTCACATCCAATCCCCTCAAATATCTAGTATTATATCCTCATGTACTTAATACCTGTCTATGTAGCCTTTCTATCCCTATGTAAACCACTCCCTCCTGTTCTCTCACCATATAATTAATACCTATATTCTCTTTTTTTGAGTGCTATGAGAACAACAGATATATGCAACTTCCATTGAGGGCTTGAGGGCTTCAGTATACTTGGGAAACAGTTTACTGAAAGTGAGTTGGCCAGGCCAACTTTGGGAAGGTGTCAGGAAATTCAAGGAGTGAAGTGGGTTTCTTTTTATGAGCTGCATGAATTATGGGGAAGATGATAAATAAACTGCCTTATTAAAATCCACAAGCAGTGCAAACTCCTTTAATAGCTGTTTAAAGACAGTCACTAAAGAAAGCTAAACTTAGAGTTCCAACTTCTTCTTACTATCTTGTAATTTGAGCCTTGAACCGGTTTTACAGAAACCACCTGTCCCCTTGCAGGTAAAATTATCTCTGCTTTCTAACATGTATCTTTCTCTCTGAGGCATGGGGAGAGTTTGTGCAGACATGGGATATATGAACCTGCCTTCTATTTTGGATGAGGATTGTCCACTTAGACCAATAGAAGTTCTCCAAGACCTCAGGCAGAAAAATGTCTTTCCCATTATCTGCTACTTAATCTTTTAATAGGAAATGCCAGTAGGTGGAAACTGAGACCACCAGTGCACAAAGCAGGGGCTCTGCAATGGATTACTTGGCCCTTCCTATTGCTGTGGTTGTTCTTGAGCGTACAGTTCACAGAGGATAACCACAGTACAAAGAGACTTGCTGTTGGGAATGTTCATTTAGAACCTGGGGCAGGCTTCTACCTTCCAAAGAATTGGAGAGAGTTTGGCAGTCAAGGAGAGAAGACTCTTTTCCCCTTCCCTTCCTTTCTTTTCACTGAGCTACTAAACTGTTAATAAGACTTAATCCATGGCCACTCGATTAATTTCCTTGTCTCTGTGGGAAACCCAGATGCTTGGCGCTCTCAGGCCTGCAAGAGACAGAAACATTACACGACTTTGTTCAGTAAGCATGTGGGAACGTGTAAGAGGTGCAGAGTGGTCCGGATTTCTCTGACCTTCTGGGCTTTCTCCATCTCATTTGGAGACATATCACGTCTCTTCAGTGTACCTACTTACTATCCTCTGGATGTTTTCTCCTTTGCTGAATGCTTCCCCTGTCTGTCACCTTCCCTTACCAGCTCTTTTCCAGCCCCCTTGCAAGAGGGTGAGATCATATTCCTTAGCTCTATATTTAAGCATTCTTCATGGGTTAAGTCAAATGTCACTCTTCCCAGTACAGTCCAAAAAACCTCCCTCTCTCCCTCCCTCACAATCCAAATCCCCTTTTTCCTCACCGAAGATTTGAAGTGAAATTTAGCGTTGCCCAACTGATTTTCTGGAATGTTCTTTGGACAAAGAATAGATGTGAGATGGTACGACCCTCTCCATCCCTGCCAGCTGCAACAGGCTCTAGCACTTTTACATGCATTGTACAGCGTGAAGAAATAGCTTTTCCTGCATCTAGTTTGAATATTACTTTGACTTCTTAAACTATTAACTGGCGCAGCCTAGCAGACAGTGCAGGCATTACAGAGCAGGGATGGCCTCCCTCAACCGAATGTTGAAGCTCTGCAAATAATCACTTCCGATCTTCCTAGCAGCCTGCTTGGTGAGAAAGGGGTGGGGGTGAGGGAGAAGACAGAAAAAGAAGGAAAACAGGCAGGCAGGCAGGCAGACAGACAGACAGGGGTGGCAGCGGCTTCATTTACAACAGATATACAGAGATTCCCCTGCCTAACCAAAATTTATATGGGTGAATAGCAAATAAATTTCAAGCTATTCATACGCCTAATACACTCTAATGCACAATTAGAAATGTAAACCAATACAAGACTTTAAAAAACTATCTATACTACATATATTTTAAATATGTTTTTGAAAAATAAAGATATTCCCTTTACTGCCCCTGCCCACTCAATTCTTTCATTCCTATTCTTTCACTTAGCGATTTTAAGTGTACTAAATAACCTTATGTCCGGGCTGGGCTGTTTCTATAATAATGTGTCTCTTTGTCTATCACTTCCTCTGCAGAAAAGCCAGGCCCAGCACACAATGTTTTGGTGAAGGAGGTATGGGGCTTTAATGCCTTAGTAGAATGGGAGCCTCCCAAGGATGATGGGAACTCAGAGATCACTGGCTACTCCATCCAAAAAGCTGACAAGAAGACAATGGTAAGGTCAATTTTCTTTATAGCTCCCTTTGCTAATCTATGAACATGTTTGGTTTTTTCTGGCCCTTACTGGGAAAGTATTAACTATGTGGTTGACGTGATGGCACATAATCAAGCAATCAATTTCTTGCAAGAAGTAATTAGAATGGATTTGGGTTTTAACGATCATATTGTGTGTCTCCTTAGTCAGCTACACTGACTACTGGTCTCTTTCCAGATCCAAATCAAAGTGCAAGTGGTTTTTGTGACTTAAAACCAGGGTCCATATGTTTCTACTCATAAATTAAGAGCCTCAGTGGAGAATCTTCTTTAAGCTTCTTATTACCAAAAATGAGATGAATGAATAGAATGAATAGAAGACAAGATCTATCCAGACTGCTGACCATTTCACACTCACACTCTCTCTCATGCACACACCTCAACTGATGATGACATAATGTCACGTGAACACATTATAAAAGAGAGGCATCCATAGATAGATAGATTCTTAGCACATCCTCAGTTAACATTCATTTAAGCATACATGGGCTGCAGCAGGTTTACTGCTGAGATTATCAGAGAAAGTACGTATCCACTATCACTGCAGGAGTTCCACTTGCCAGAATAATTCACTGTCAAAATCCAATTCAGTTACAGCTAGATGATCAGGCAATAATTCCAAGACTGCTGTGGGAGCAGTATCAAAAGATCTGAAATACGTGATTTGGGGATTTAGAGTAATTGCTGCTTTCTGCCCAGAATGTTATCTTAAGAAAGAATGTCCTTTTCAGACATGGTGTGTCAACTCATGCCATTGATTTATTTTAGGCACTGTGTTATGGATCCTAGGAAGGGTTCTGAGTAAGAGGATATGATACAATAAATTTCTCTACTGGGATAATCTATAGACAGAAAAAGAGATTCACTTTTGGAACCTTCTTTTTTTGAATAAGGAAACTTGTCATTCTATCAATGTTGCTCTGAGGACAAAAAATTAGGACTATTGGGGCAGATGAAAAGAAGCTTTGGGTTGTATGGATTACAAGCTTTTTGAGAACTAGCTCTTTCCCTGTCCATTATCCTTATGTGTATGTTGTTGCATATGACACTTTTGATGGTGTAGGCCAACATGCTCTGTTAGTTTGTAGTGCTGTGCATAATTGAGTACCTGGACAGCAATGATGCTCTCCATTTAAATGGATATTTAATATCTCATTCAAAATATAATACACCAATACTGCTGGATTTGAGGGCCATCCTGTAATTTCTGCTGTGGAAGATCAGGGTATCATCCTCCTCCTTCTCTCTAGGCAGCACATTGTTGTATAGCATCATATCAAAACCAGCCAGTTGGGATTAGGTCATCAGTAGCAAATGTATGAAATCTGTGTAAAATCTTCACTACTTCATATGGCAATACATTAATGAGCCTAAATGTAGTGATCAATAAGACATTTCTATGTTTAGTTCCAAACTTATCTTATTCCTTAGCTCCCTGTCATCCTTTTTCTCTCTGTCCCTGATCTTACCCTCAGGAATGGTTCACTGTATATGAACATAATCGCCTTACCCGTTGCACAGTGTCTGATCTCATCATGGGCAATGAATACTACTTCCGGGTCTACAGCGAGAATATCTGTGGACTGAGTGAGCAACCTGGGGTCTCCAAAAACACTGCAAACATCCAGAAAACCGGTAAGCTCATGTATAGCTAGATGGCTTGAAAAAATAGTGGGCCAAAGAAATTTAGCAGAGGGGATTGACTTTTATCCCAAATTCAGGAAGAGCAAATATATCCTCTCTTTCAAACATTGAATTATTCAGTTAACTTTTACACAGTCATTATTTTTGCACCCCAGACATCTAAAAACCCAATTCTTATTAATACATTATTTATGTCCATCACAACACACTACAGTCTCTGGATATACTGGTCCGGTGACCAGGTGTTCTTCCAGTTGAAAAACAGGGGCATGGAAAAATGGCATTGAGCCAGCAGTCCACCTGCCACCTTTACTCATTCTGTGCTTGATTTGTGGTGATTTAAAAAGAGATCATGAATCAGTCACTGTGAAAGGAAAGCTGCAAAGTTGCCCTTCACTTAGCATAAGTAGCTTATTGAAAAGGAGTGGCAGTCACAACCCTAACCCTCAAAGGGATGGGAGAAAGCCAAGGAGCAGGGCAAGCTGAAAGTTTCTGTCAATGGGGAGCCATCTGCCTGCAAACTCCATCACTACTGCTAGAAAACTGTCTTCACAGAAAATCTTCCTACATGTTTGAATCAGTTATTAATGGGCTCAGCTGTCAAAGGATGATAAGAGCATGAGTACGGGGGGGGGGGAGTATAGTGCCAACTTTAAGAAAAGGGAATGCTTGGGTAAGAGAGGAAGAAGCTAAATAGTAACTCAAAGGAGAGATGGTTTAAAAATCCTGGGTTCTCTAAAACCTTTTGAGGATGCTTGAGATTTTGACCCATGGAACAGATAATAAATTAATTTGCTTTCTATCAGCTTGCATGTTTGCAGAATAGGTTAATATTCTTTGGTCAGGAAAAACATTTTAAAAAATTAAATCACACTTGGCAAAGAAATTCATCCTGAGGATGAAATACTAACATGTACTTTAAGATGCCAGTTACAGGAATATTTGTGTAGATTTTTTTACAATCATATGTCACTGCTAAAATAGGGTGCATCAGATTTATGTGAAAGAACAAAATCAGCAGAGGTGATCCAGGAATGGTCCTTATGTGCATCTGATCAAGTCCAATCCCATTCAAAGGGATACCGAGAAAATTTGAGGATAAGATTGGAGCTTGAATCCACTGATGATTATCTTGGCTTTTTATTCTTCTAGGCTTGATCAGTAAAAAGTACAGCTATAAGGAACATGACTTCAGCATGGCCCCCATATTCTTGACTCCACTGATAGACCGAACAGTAGTGGCTGGCTATACCACCGCCCTGAACTGCGCAGTGAGGGGACATCCTAAAGTATGTACCAGATAAATAAGAGACATCCAGTTGCTGGAAGAAACCATATGAGACAACTGAATGATGCAAGAGAATAGGAATGAGCAGATGTGTGGAAAGATAATGGTTTCTACTTTATTAGACAATTTTAAAGATAAAATTAAATTATAAATAATGAGAAAATATTACATCTGATTCAAGAATTTATAATCGGTATTGAAAGCAAGAGCTGTTTAATAAATAAGCAATGGACATTGAAACCAATATTAGGCAAGATATTAGGATATCTTTTAAAATGCAAGATATGTTTAATTAATCAAAATAACCCATATATAAATTCATGTTTGTTTCCTTGTGTTTTGCAAATAATCATTAAATGGCTTTCAACATGTGTACAGCTGCTACATTTGGCAAGTAATTAAAAGTCAAAAATTTTATAAGAGAAATAAGTTTCTATGGCCAATCTGCCAAGACATCAGCTTTTGCTGATCACCATTTTATGACCATGGTGGGTTTTAATAATTAGTATAATGCTATGTATTGCTATTGAGTCTGATTGAGTACATAAAGTACAATAGCCTTAGGGATGTGTATATCCATATAATGGCTCAGCCCAGCCATTTGGGATTGTGAGAAAAAGCTGCCAACATTTCAAAATCCATTGCTCAACAACTGCACAGTTGATATGTCTGGCCACTTTAGAAGGTTCATTCATTAATATGGGAAAGAAAAAAGAAAAGCATATCTAGGGAAAATTGGTGAATGGGGATTATTGAGTCCTTCCCTTGCTTGTTACTTCTCCCCAGCAAAGTTCTTCCTTTTGTACTTGCAACCAATTTTCCCCCCAGCTAGACTCCCAACTAAATGAACCAGGCTGAGGAAAAGAAATTCAGGCCATTTTGTGAGAGTACCCATGGTGTCTTTCTCTCCAGCCTGCTTGCCATGAATGTATGTTTGCTGATCTAATGTGTAATTCCCGTTTTATATCTATGCTTGGCAAGTTGGCTATAGATGCCTGAGAAAAAGGACAAAAAATTAATGAAGAAAAGGGAAGGAAGAAGGATAAGGAGTAGGTAGAAGGAAACAGCTGGAAATGAGTTTCTGTGAAAATTTAGTAACAGGAGCCCTGCTGCATTAGATCGAAGTCTTATACTCTAAGTAATCTTCTCAAACTGACCAGTAAAATGCTTCCAGGAAGGCCACTTCAAACTGGCATTAGGAAATACCACTATCTGTCATCCTTCATAAATGTATAATGGTCATGTGTTAACGGGTATCTGTATACTTATTCTTTGTGAATTTGTCCTATCTAATTTTAAAGCCATCTAAATTAATATCTAATTTAGTGTCTAACATCTAACATCATTGTCTCAGCTTCTGCCAACCTAGCAGTTTGAAAGCACGTAAAAAATGCAAGTAGAAAAATAGGGACCACCTTAAGTGGAAAGGTAATAGCGTTCCGTGCGCCTTTGGCATTGAGTCATGCTGGCCACATGACCACAGAGATATCTTCGGACAGCGCTGGTTCTTCGCCTTTGAAACAGAGATGAGCACCACCACCTAGAGTCGGGAACAACTAGCACATTTGTATGAGGGGAACCTTTACCTGCACTAAGTTAGTGAGCAGCACCATTGATTTTGGCAATACATTTCTTAACATTCAATATACATTATTTCTTCTGCTCTGGCTCTTCTTTTGATGGGATATATTGTCTCCTACTTAAATTGTAATATGAATGGTTTTGGATTTGGAGTACTGGAAGGACAGTCAAAATACAGTTTTAAGAATTTTGATAGAATGCACAAATAACATATCAAAACCTTTAATTTGACTTTTATACAGTTTTCAAATCAAAATAGTTTGTTCTGGAATTATAAAATTTTATGATTACAATGTATGGCCCTGGGTTAAAATAGAGTGTGACGGTGAAGTTATTTGATTTGGATTGTTTTCTATTTTATCCCACTTGTTTACATTCCCAGCCCAAGATAATCTGGATGAAGAACAAAGTGGATCTCAGTGGGGACCCCAAATTTCTGCAGAAAAACAACCAAGGAGTGTTGACCCTCAATATCCGTAAACCAAGTCCTTTTGACAGCGCCACCTACACCTGCAAGGCCATCAATGAACTGGGCGAGGCCATAGTAGAGTGCAGGCTGGACGTTAAAGGTGATTTGGAATGAAATCATGACATGGCCTGAAAATGCATCAATGTCACTTGTCAAAGATGCAAAGCAACGGCTGCAGCTAAGCCACTAACGTTTCCCAATATTGGCTCACATTCTCTAGAATTGCCATTCTTTGCTAACTCACTTTTACTGAGCATGTCACTCTTCTTATCACATTTCTGGATTTTGTAATTGTTGCCTGGAATTTCTTTGTACCTGTTTTTTTTTTTTAATTTTTACAAGAATAAGCTTTTGCTGCACCAACCCCAGCTTTGTTCAGCATGAAGAAGTAGAGCATTATTACATCTTTTGCAGGTGATTGGACCATTAATTAAGGCAGTCTTGACTGTTGCTTCTGTGGCTTTTGCTTCTCATTCAAGGCTTATGGGCATTAGTCATGGATAGACTTTTGAATCAGTTTCTTTGCTTGTATGTGTGTGTGTTAATTACAGGCTTACTTTCTCTTCTCGTTTTTCTTTTATAGCAAAGTAGCTCTTTAACCAGAAAGGAAAGGAAATAAATAATGCAAGGAAATACATTATAGCCAGCTCTTGCTGCTAAGCGCAGAACAGAAGCTGATTAATAATTCATTACTAAAACTTCAGACATGCTCACAGAGAGAATTACCCCAGTTCAGTCTTGAATCTTTAGATAGTGAAGAATCTTTTCCCTTGTATTCTCCCTTGTGCACTTTTTTATGTCTTTTAAAAGGATCCCCTGGGAACACAATGCACCACAGACAGATAGGGACAAGGAGTCAACAGCCTGGGCAGGATCTACATTACTACCCCTTGCTTTTGGGAGGCATAATGGCTGCATCGCTTCTGAAGGCATGTTTTGCCCAAGTAGATACGTGACTAATAGAAGAATGCAATACTTCCTGGTTTGACCACCTGGTTATTGGGGATACCTCATAACTGTGAGAGAACAAAGAGACATTTTTAGCAATCAGTAACACACCAATTGTAGATTCCATTTGCTGACATACTCTTAGTTTTAGTCCTGTTTTCAACTTGTAAACATGCAAAGAGTTGATCATTTGTTTTTTGGGCTCCTGCACATTTGATGCAGTTAGGGCAAAAAAAGAGATATAAATCACTTTTTGCTTACCAGTCTCCTGAGGGAAGCAGAAATCATGGATATCTCTACCTCCCTTTTGGTTCCTTCTTTAGGCAATTTCACAATGGGAATCTATTCAGATTGAATCTAGTCAATTGCACAATGCTTCCCCTGCTCCCAATGCTGACTCAAATTCTTGAGATTCTTGAGATTCTGCTTATGCTGCACAAGCAGCAGGTATGTTTGTCTCCTAAAAATGAAACACTAAAGCTATTTGGCAGCCGGCAAAAGTGGCAAAGGCGGCAAGATCTGTTGTAAAAGGAATTGGGCAAAATGAATTTCTGAAGGAAGAATCATCATTTACATCACACATTGTGCCCATATAAATCCATGTCCTATTATTTTAAAACTAAACCATATAATTTAACCATCAATTAACCATCAATTATTTTAAAACTAAACCATCAACTGAGGCTGCAGAAACCAAGAGCATTCATATTTAAGCTGTCTATCACTCTACTATCTTCTCCATTGCCAGTTATTCCCAATGCTTTTAAAAACTTTTGTGCTTTCTCCCATAGATTGAAAGCACATTAAGTGTGATGTTATCTGCACACTTGAAAACTTAAAACTTAAAGACAATTTATTCAACCAATCATCGTTCCACCAAAACTTATTAATAGCTGAATATAGAATTTCTTTTTTTAATTAAAAAGTTTTATCAAATATTACAACAATTTTTTCCTCGTCCCTCCCCCCCTTCCCTCCTCCCCCCACCACCCATCCCCCATCCCACCTCTCCCTCCAACCCCCTCACCTCACCTCGGACTTCCCAGAGCAAATACAGGGTATAACATTTAACAAACTAAAATATACTAACTTTCTGTAGGCTCCTAGTTCCCTTTTGCTCTTTAACTCCCCTTTCAACTAATAAAACATAGTTCAAAAAGAAAAAGTTGAATTCATTCATAAGCTATTTGAAGCTTTTTAGTCCGATATTTGTTTTGAATATAGTCAATCCATCTTCTCCATTCCGATATATATCTTTCATTTGAATGGTCCTTCAAATACGCTGAAATTTTGGCTATCTCTGCTAAGTTCACTATTTTTAATGTCCATTCTTCAATAGTAGGCAAGTCTTCCTTCTTCCAATACTGTGCCACCAAAAGTCTGGCTGCTGTTATTAAATTTAAAACCAACTTAGTCTCTATAACAATCTGCAATTATACCTAGCAAGAAAAACTGTGGAGTAAATTTTATCTTCTTTTTGAGAATATTTTGAATAATCCACCATATTTTTATCCAAAATGCCTTAATTTTTTTACATGTCCACCATATATGATAATATGCGGCATCATCACATTCATATCTCCAACACTTGGGTTGCACACTTGGATACATACAGACTAGCTTTTTAGGATCTCAATACCATCTATAAATCATTTTATAAAAATTCTCTCAAGTTTTGAGCTTGCGTAAACTTCACATTTCTTCCCCACATATTTTTTCCTACGTTTCCATCATTATTGGTTCTTCAATATTTTGTGCCCACTTTATCATACAATCCTTAACTAACTCTGTTTCTGAATCTATTTCTACCAATGCATTATACAACCTTTTTATGTGCATTTGACTTTGATCTCTAATCTGTTTTACCAAGTTCTCCTCATTTTGCAAAATACCAATTTTCTGATCTTCTCTCCATCTAGCTTGCAACTGTACATATTGAAACCATGTTTGAATTATCCTTTCTTCTCTTAGTTGATTCAAAGATTTTAGTTGTAGTATACCTCTTTCCTTGTTAAGAAGCTCTTTGTATGTAATCACATCTTGTTTTTGCTCTACACTTATATTCTCTATCGCGTGTCTGGGTATTGCCCACATTGGTAACTTCTCGTTTAATTTATACTTATACTTTTTCAAGACACGCAGTAAAGCATTCCTTAATATGTGACTTTTAAAAGTCTTATCCACTTTCTTATCATATAGTTAATAAGCATGCCACCCATAAACCAAATCATATCCCTCAATATTCAGTATTCTTTCTTCTGTTGAGTTCATCCAATCACTCATTGCTGATAGGGCAGCTGCCTCATAATATAGTCTTAAATTGGGCATTTTGAGACCTCCTCTTTCACGTATATCCTGCATTATTTTTTGTTTTATTCTTGGTCTCTTCCCTGCCTAAACAAAATTATTAATACCCTTCTGCCATATCTTCAAATTTTCATCTTTTTAAAATATTGGTATCATTTGAAAAAGAAACAAAAACTTAGGCAAAACATTCATTTTTACTGCTGCTATTCTTCCTAACAAGGATAATTGTAATTTTTTCCAATTTCCCATCTCTCTGTATTTTTTGCCACAACGGATCATAGTTGTGTATGAATAATTTTGCATTTGATGTCATAATATAAACCCCCAAATACTTAACTTTTTTTACTATTTCAAATCCTGTTAATCTTTCTAATTCATCTTTTTGATTTGTAGTCATGTTTTTAGTCATTATCTTTGTTTTTCCTGCATTTATTTTAAATCCAGATACTTGCCCATATTGCTTAATTATATCCATTAAACCTACAACTGACTGTAATGCTCCTATGTAACACCTCTCCTACGCGAGCTGCACTGGCTCCCAGTGGTCTTCTGGGTGCGCTTCAAGGTATTGATTCTCATCTTTAAAGTGCTCCATGGCTTAGGGCCCGGGTATTTACGAGACCACCTTCTACCACCGATAACCCCCCTTCGGCCAATCTGCTCCCACAGAGAGGGTCTCCTCAGGGTGCCGTCAGTCAAGCAATGTCGACTGACGACCCCCAGGGAGAGAGCCTTCTCTGTGGGGGCACCTGCCCTCTGGAACGAACTACCCCCAGGAATACAACTGATCCTGGACCTCCGTACTTTCCGTCGAGCTTTGAAGACCTTCCTATTTTAGCATGCCGGGCTGGCTTAAAATTTTAATGGGTTATTTTATGGGCAAAGGGTTTTAAATTTTGGGAAGCCAATTTGATTTAATTCTGTTTTAATTTATTTTAATTTTTATATTGTATGTATTTTAATCTTGGCTATTCACCGCCCTGAGTCCTTCGGGAGAAGGGCGCTATACAAATTTAATAAACCTTAAACCTTAATGGTTGGGTTAAAGTAACAACCAAATCATCTGTGAATGCTCGTACTCTGTAATCATACTGCCTAATTTTAATTCCATTTATTTTGTCGGACCCATGTATCTTACTCAACAAAAATTCCAAAGTCAAGATGAACAATAATGGAGACAAGGGACATCCTTGTCTTGTTCCTTTTTCTATATTAAAAGTATCTGTTAAACTACCATTAATTATTATTTACGGTGTTTGTTTCTGATATATTGCCTTAATAGATTGTGTAAAATACTCTCCAAACTGCATCTTTTCTATTATTTTCAATAAGAAATGCCAATTCAATCAATCAAATGCTTTCTCCGCATCGAGAAATATTAGCACGGCAGGAATTAGGTTGTTCTTCCCCAAATACTCTAATAGGTTAACCACTTGCCTTACATTACTCTTCATTTGTCTACCATTTATAAAATCAGTTTGATCATTATGAATCATTTGTTGCATGACTGTCATTAACCTATTTGCTAGTATTTTAGCAAAAATCTTGTAATCTGTATTTAAAAGTGATACAGACCTATAATGTTTTGGCTGAGTGTGGTCTTGCTCCTCTTTTAGAATCAGAGAAATAAAAGCTGTCCTCCAAGATGAGGGTACATCTGCTCCAGATTGTATGTTGGTAAATAACTCTTTGAGTGGTCCCACCATTTCTAACTGCAAGTGTTTATAATAAGCAACTGTCAAACCATCCGTCCCAGGGGCTTTACCCACTTTCAACTGCTTAATTGCAAGCATGATCTCTTCGGAAGTTATTGGTTGATTTAAAGCTTCCCTTTGCTCTCTTGTAATTATAGGAATATTCTCTTTCTGTAAGTATCTATCTACATTTATACTTTGAATTTTATCACTAGCATACAACCTCGTGTAAAATTCTAAAAATGCTTTTTTAATCATGTTTTGCTGATAAACCTCTTTACCTTTATATTCTATTTTCTCTATGGTCCGTGACTTTTGTTTTTTCCTTAACAGATATGCTAGCCATCTCCCTGGTTTATTGGCATTGCAAAAAGTATTATGTTTAGCATATTGCAAATTAGTTGCAACTTGATCTGCCATTAGCATATTAAATTGCCCTCACAGTAAGTTAATTGCCTCTTTTATTTCCTTGTCTGCTGGGTTCAATATCAAAGCTTGTTCTTTTTTTTAAATTTCCTCTTCTAAGTCCTTCCTTTTTTCCCCCTGTTTACATCTATATTTATTATTCAAATATATCAAAATACCTCTCATATATGTTTTACTTGCATTCCAAACCATTTCCATAGATATACCCTTATGCATATTTATAATAAAAAATTCTTTCATAAATTTTTTGCATTCTTTTATATTTTCTTCATATCTAAACAGATTTTCATTTAACCTCCAAGACCTCTTAGATCCCATTCCATACTCTAATTCTGTTTTTGTAGTTTCTTGAATCATCTGTAGTTGCTGCAGTCTTAATTCTTCTTGACGCTTGGCTGCCGCTCGGGTCTGTCTTTGATCCTTAGGTTCTTCTATTTTGTCGAACACTTCCAAAGCTTGAGCAGTAGTTGAAAGTTGTATTAATCTTCTTGAATAATCAAAGCTCCCCTTTGGGCCTGTGCCAGCGATTCTTCCTTCTCCCCCTTTCTTGCCCCCTCTGCTTCCGTCTTCCTTCTAGCTTCTGGAGACTGTGGGCATCCAGCCTTTAGTACATTGGTGTAAAAATCTCTTGCCTTCCACACTGAGTTAAGACAATATCTTTCTCCTGAATAGTTCACAACTAGTCCAGCTGGAACCTCCCATCTGTACGGTATCTGACGGCTTATCAGTTCTTCCACCAGAAAGGCATAATCCCTTCTGGGTCTCAACATTTGGGGGGGGATTTCTTTCAGTATTAAAACCTCCTGTCCCTGCACTTGAAGTTTGTTTTTGTTGTAAGATTTCATTGCGTATTCTCCTGGTTGTAAAATAGACTACAATGTCTCTTGGTAGATGTTTCTGTCTGGCAACCCATGAATTGACACAGTAAATTTTGTCAATTTGCTATTCAAGATTTGCTTTTTGATCTCCCATTACCTGTGCAAATGCTTCTGAAAAGATCTCTCTCAAATTCTCTTATTTTCTTTGAGGTCTCTTATTCTCAAAGCAAATTCCATATCTCTATATTGTATCATTATCACATCGGCCTCAGCTCTTTCCATCTTATTCTGGACCTCTCCCATTTTATTTTCCAAGTTCTCATTAGACTGCTTAATTTCTTCCACTTTTTCATCTATTGCTTCAATATGGCCTGCCAGACTTTGAACTGCCATGATAGTATCTTCTCTAATTTCTTGATTTCGTTTTTAAATAATCTCTTTAATTTGAACTATCTCCTCAGCAACATCTCTAATTTTCTCCTCAAACACCACAGTAATTTTTTTTTCTGTAACAGAGGCTTGTATTTTAAGGGCTTCCTGCAACATTTCAAGTGTTAATATTGGTGGTTCCATTGGAACAGAGAGAGATTGCAATTTAGACATTTGAGCTGGCGAGCTCCCAGCACTTTTGGGGACAATAGTCTTTATTTGTTTTGAGGCCATTTTTGGTTTCCAATTTGAATTTATTCAGCAGCCAGAACAACAAATCCACCAAATCCAAAAATTCCCAGTCTTTAAATAATATCAACCTTTTTTAAAAAAATCACTGCTGCAGTCTTTTTAGCCTTTAATCTTCTTTTTTTTTTAAAGCAAAAATCTCTAATTTTGAACAGGGGCTACCAGCGCTAAACGAAACGTACCTTTTTAACTTTCGCTTTCACGCCCCATTAAAGCTCAATTGCCATCTTGGTTTCACTTTCTCCCCTTAATGAATCACAAGGAAGTAATACACATTTGGAGTTAAAGTTCAGTACTTGCAAATCTGCTCCCTCCTGAGTTTGCTGAGCTTGCTTCCGAATGATGTTTATTCCAAGCGTTGTTTGCAGGGGTGGTCGTGGCATCTTCTTCTGCTTAAAGCAGAAACGTCCTGGATCCGGAGCTCTGTCGGGCTTCCAGGAAGCTCTCACCCTTCAAGCCCCAGAATTGTTCCTGGGGCTCCTTGGGGAGCTCTACTTACCCCCGTCTGCTCTCTTCCTCCCCTTTTCCTGGGGAGAAAGTTTTCAAGCCGCTAGACAGCTGATTTGCACTGTTCTAGCGGCTTTACGAGATCGCAAGGCTGGCGCTCAAAAAGGAGCGTCTTCGGTGCCTGCGGTGCCACTGGAAGTCCCTGTCTATATAGAATATAGAATTTCAAAGTATTCAGTCACCAAATATACAGGCAGTCCTCAATGTTTCTGTTGTTAAGTGAAACATTTGTTAAGTGAATTTTGCCCCATTTTACAATCTTCCTTGCCATAGTTGTTAAGTGAATCACTGCAGTTGATAATTAGTAACCTGGTTGTTAAGTGAATCTCGCTTCCCCATTGACTTTGTCAGGTTACAAATGATGATCACATGACCTTAGGACCCAGCAACAGTCATGCCAAGCATCTGAATTTTGATCACACAATAATGGGGGTGTTTCAAATCTCATAACTGTGAAAAACAGTCATGTCACTTTTTTCAGTGCCGTAGTAACTTTGAACAATCACTAAATGAACTGTTGTAACTCAAGGACTATCTGTAGTTTTCTCATTCCGCTTTCAATGTTTATGAGTTAAACAAATCTAGGAGTGGCTAGATTATTGGCCTGCTGTCCTCACTTGTTTGTGCATTTGTTCCCATGTATTTGTGTTCATTTCTATGGCAGTTTACATTCCTTCTAAAAAGCTGCTAATGGGATGGCTGCAAAAAGGATTGATTTTTGAAATTATAGTATTAGCAAATGCACTGAGAAGCCCAAAAGGCCTACTGTTTCCCTTGTGCCAGATAAAGTGTGTGCTTTTAACTCCAATAGTGCCTAAGTGTTATGTAGTAATGAACCAAGTGAGAGTTCTATGCTGGTATGGCACCTCTGAAAGGTGTGGCATTCAAACTATCTTGGCAATTTAATACAAAAAAAAAAATGAATTGAAAACAAATTGAAATCAATGCCTCCAAACACAAGAGGAGCTTGCTAGAACATAAATTGCATCTGCTGCTGAAATGAGAAAGGGAAGAAGGAAAACAGCAGATGGCAGCAGCTGACTTATTCTGACTGTTCAGAAACTGGGTAGGGTTAAGCCTCCATAATACTTACTTTTAAGGGAGACCTTTCAGAGCAATAGGCTCTTAGAAAGTTGAAAGAAATCCAGAGGTTGTAACTAGCAAACTATTTCTATACTACTGGCAAGAAAACTACACTGATTTAAATTACAACAAGCTAAATACTGATTGCTGAATACTGAAGGCACTACGCAGACTAAAACCATCTCTATCTATCAGACCTGATGGACTATGTGCATACTTCTTAAAAAAGCTTTCCACTGCTATAGCAGAACCCCTAAGCATAATTTTTGAAAAATCCTTCAGGACCAGCTCCCTATGGTCACTAGCCACAGTCATACCTATCTTCAAAAAGGGAGACCCCAGCCTACTTGAAAATTACAGATCAATCTCTTTATGCTGCGTCACCTGCAAAGTCATGGAATCAATCATTAACCAATCCATTCCCCTTCACCTAGAAACAAACAACCTAGTCTCTAATAAACAATTTGGTTTCAGAAAAAAATTATCCTGTAATCTACAACTTCTACACTGCAAAAACATATGGACCAGAAATCTCGATCAGGGAAAAGCAATAGATGCAATTTACATAGACTTCTATAAAGCCTTTGATTCAGTGGTACATGACAAACTACTTCTAAAACTATGACAAACTATTTCTAAAACTAAAATCCTATGGCATCTCCAGACCTCTACATAATTTAGATAGCTGCGTTCCTGTCAAACAGACAACAAGCAGTCAAAATAGGGAGCGCTCTATCAAATCCTGCACCTGTTAATAGCGGTGTCCCCCAAGGCAGTGTTCCAGGACCAACACTCTTCATATTATACATAAATGACCTTTGCGATCATATTATAAGCAACTGTGTTCTCTTTGCCGATGATGTAAAAATATTTAACACCATCGACAATGCTGCTATCCTTCAAAAAGACCTTGACTTTGTTTCAGAATGATCAAACAATTGCCAACTCCAAATCTCAACCAACAAATGCTCTATCTTACATATTGGCAAAAAGAACCAGAACACAAAATACAAGCTGAGCGGACACGACCTTGCAGATGACCCTCACTCTGTCAAGGACCTTGGAGTACTCATATCTAATGATCTAAGTGCCAAAGCCCACTGTAACAATATCGCCAAAAAGGCATTAAGAGTTGTAAACCTAATCTTGCATAGTTTCTTCTCCGGTAGTATCACACTACTAACCAGATCATGCAAAACATTTTCTAGACCAATTCTCGAATACAGTTTACCTGTCTGGAACCCACACTGCATTTCAGACATTAATACAATTGAGCGTGTCCAGAAATATTTCACAAGAAGAGTCCTCCACTCCTCTGCTCGAAACAGAATACTTTATGCCACCAGACTTGAAATTCTGGGCTTAGACAATTTAGAACTACGCCACCTTCAGTATGATCTAAGCATAGCTCATAAAATTATCTGCTACAATGTCCTACCTGTCAATGACTTCAGCTTCAACCATAACAATACACGAGTCCACAATAGATACTAACTTAAAGCGAACTGCTCCAAACTCGATTGCAGAAAATATGACATCAGCAACAGAGTGGGCAATGTCTGGAATGCACTACCTAACTCTGTGGTTTCATCCCAAACCCCCCAAAATTTTAACCTAAGACTGTCTACTGTTGACCTCACCCTATTCCTAAGATATCTGTAAGGGACATGCATAAGAGCACCAGTGTGCCTATGTCCCTGTCCTAATGTTTCCTCTATTTGTATCTATTTTATGTATTCAATTCATGCTTATACTTATATATATATTACCTAATACGTTCATGACAAAATAAAAAAAATAAAAAAGTGGGGGGGACACAGTTGGATACTGAAACTGATCACTCAGAGAAGTAGTCCCCTTTGATTAGCTGAGTTCAAGTAGAAGATAAATAGCTATTAATCTGAGATGCTTTAATTTACATTTCTAAAAGGCTGAATTTGATAGTCTAATTGGGGCCTTTCTAATTCTGCGATTTTATGGACATGTTCTTCTGTCACTTATGAGCCAAGTTAAATTTCAGGCAGACTTTACTTTCAAACAGTAAGGAGGAACTTGGGATTCTAGGCACTTGCAACTTACCAGCATTCATTTCTAATTAACATCATGGAATCAATGGAAGATGGTACACAACCAGCAGCAGAGACAGGGAAAGTCCTTAATCCCCAACTCAGGATGTGGAATTTGTTGTTCAAATGAGTGAAAAAGGGAAAGAAGCTTTGCTCGCCTTTTCATGAAGCTAACATAAAACTCCTAAGCTCATTCATTCTTGTTTTTTCTTTTTATTCTCTTCTTCCCTTCCTAACAGCACCTCAGTAACCTTGTTGACACAACTGTCAATTCAGGCAAATGGTGAGTAACATGTATTTATTTTTCAATATATCTAAAGAGGGAATAAGTTAATGCTTGTTATCTAAAGGACAACAATGCATTTGTGTATTCCTCTAGAAAGAACAGTGACTTGGGTGTATTAGAAAATAACCTGATGATTAGGACTACATCTTTTTTAAAAGGGTGGCGCTTACATAAATTTTACATCATGAATTTAGGCAAATTCAGCCTGTCTTACTCAGGTGTGCTATGTAAATCATAAACACTGGTTTAAGATCCAGTGAGCCAAAGAGTCTGAATGAGTCTCTAACACAGGGGTCCTCAAACTACGGCCCAGGGGCTCACTGAAGCCATTAATCCGGCCCACACAGGAGCATGAGGTTGCCCCGCCCACATCACCCCACCTACTCACTGGCTCCCACCTGCCTTCTGGAGGATGGGGAGGCCAAAACCGGGATGTGCAGAGGCTCTGGAGGCCAGAAATGGGCCCAGTTTTGGGCAGCAGAGAGGTACTGGAGGCCGGGGAGGCCAAAAACGAGCCTGTTTTGGGCCTCCCCAGCCTCCAGAGAGAGAGAGAGGGAGACACACACACACACACACACACACACACACACACACACACACACACGTCCCTCATATACACCCCAAGGCAGCCACATCCCTTCACTATCCTGCTTTCCACCCTCAGGAGCATAACAAATTAAAGTTTAATTTGTGTGTATTGTTTGGACTGCTAAATTGGCCACACCCAGTCACATGAGCACCTAGCCATGCCCACCAGCTGGTCTGGCCCCCGAACAGACTGAGGGACCGTGAATTGGCCCCCTGTTTAAAAAGTTTGAGGACCCCTGCTCTAACATCAGTCCATTCCTCACCCTCAAGTTTATAACATCTTCTGTATCATCCAACCATTTCTGAGGTGAAATAAAGCCTGAATCCATTACTGTTATTGTAGCACAAAGTTTGATGACTCCAGATGATTCTGTAGATCTCAGTTTGGACTCCTGAAGAAGAACTCTGTCATACCTGAATTATCTGGGAGCACTGAAATATTGGAAAGACTGGGGAGCATGGAAGGGGGCCTTGAGAGGGAAGTCAAATGACCTATTTACTTCCAATTTCCACAAACAGTGATTCTTGCTCTGCTTTTTCCTCAGCATGTAGTCACCTCATTTTTGCTCCAGTGTCCTTTCCTATATTGTGCACAGGCTGGGCAGAAGTGCATCAAGACCAGTCTCTCTTCTTTTACCACCAACCCTATTACAGAAGCCACACATATCATATTTGGAGCAGAATTACAACAATCCAACTAACCTTCTCCTAATCTGTCTGTCTGTTCAGTCAGTTCCTGTGTCAATAAAGTGAATTGATTGACTAATCTGGATCCCTCTTCCTGTTGGAAAGGTCGGCAACATCTAAGATGGGGTGGAAGACTGTGGAGGAAGTTCTTGTTTAGAGGATGGCAGGTCTGAGCAGATGTCTTACAATTATCAGCTATGTATAAAGCAGTTTTGTCCATTCATTTATTGATGGGGTAAGCGAGTGGGGGAATTTGCAGTAACTTCATGTGGGGAGGAAAGTATCCAACACTGATGAGCTTCTGCTGGAAGGAGAACCTTACTTTGTATTAGTGTGTGTGATTATGGGGAATAGAGAAATCCTTGGTTCCCCTGAGCGGCGGCATCTTCTTCTTTACCAGGAAAAATTGCTCCTTCTCCTCTTCCTGAAAAAAGAAAGACAGATAGGGACAGACAGGCAAAGGCATAGAGGAAGCTAACCAAAAAAATAGTCATTTGCAATGTCAAAATGATCCCAAATGTTCTTAGCATCTTTCAAAACCTGTTTCATCAATTGCTTTTTCCAGCAGGCCTTGACTCTCATTGCTTCTCCAATAAGGTTTTTGCTGTTTCCCCAGTTTTGAGTATCAGGGTCTGAATCCCTATTGAATCCCAAGAATCAGTCTCCTTCATGGAGATCTGGGCAACTGGAGGAATGAACAGGGAATTCTATAGTGGGACAGGGACTGGAGAAAAGAGCTGAGGCTCACCTAATTAAAGGTATTTCTACGATGATGCAGTGCAGTCTCCTTTTCATAAGTAAGGGGGGCATCACTACGGTAAAAGCGCAAGCGGTATAGCAGCCGTATCCAGTGCCCAAAGATATCATCCTGCTTGAGGGGGTGTGCTAGAAGTTGCAGATAAAAAGTGCGGCCATTCGCCAGGCGGACTTTGAGCTGGAACCGTGACTCATCATGGATATAGAGACGAACGAATTTCAAGGGCAGAAGCCTGGGGAAGAGGGAGATGGAAGATGTACATGAATGGGAGGAAACTGGAGAGAGAAAGCCAGATCTGTCCATGGGAGGGTTAAAAAAATCAAGATGCTGACTGCAACAACAGAATCAAAGCTGCCATTTTAGACTTTTGAATAATCCCTCTCCCCATCACTCCTGTTTAAAACCAGAGGCACACACATTTTTCTGGACCGAAGTTTCTATTCAACCTCTGAAGTGATGTGATCAGGGTTGATCTCCAAAATGGCGTATAGCGATAAAGGAAGTGCAGCATGACCAGGGAAAAATGTAATTTAATGTTTAAATTGTTAATTATTGTTAAAATATTGTTTAAAAACTAAGTGAGGTAATATAAGGACTCCCCATACATTTTATTATTTCTATCACATTAAAATTTAGTATCTGGATACATTTCTTGAGGTGAACCACAGACAAGGCTTTGGGGGTATATCCCTGTACGATGGTGGTGCGGTGAAAGGCACTCACGCAAACAGCTGCAGCTCCTCATCTGCGAAAGGCAGCGCCTCAGGACACTGACATTCACACCATTCTGTTAGGCAGGGAACTGGCCGTGCCAGCAGCATAAGATCAGGCATCTCTAGATGTGGGCTACTGGCAGCAATGCCCATGGTGACTCTGGTGGCAATATCTCCTGCCTTGGTAACCTGGAAGGGAAACATTCATTTTGAGGGTTCTTTGCACTTTTACACTATTACAAGAGAAAGCTTTGAAATGGTCCTCATATAACAACTATTAAGCTAAAATCAAAATAATGATAAGTAGCCTATGGCTCTGTACAAACCCAACAGGGATACAGCAATAAACAATAAGCTCAATTAACTACAGGCCAGAAATCTGTACAAAACAAGACAGAGTTAGAAAAAGGGATCTCTTTATCCAAGTCACTGGAAACTTACCAAGTTTTAAAGACTGTTAAATAAAGATTAAGTCAAAGATTAAGTATTCTGCTCTTCCAGATATTGTAGAACTATAATTCCCAGTGTTCCTTTTCATTGGCTTTGCTGAGTACAGATATTTCAAGTTATAGATGAGCGATGTCTGGACAGCTGAAGGTTTTCAAGCAATGAAATCAAACAACGGTAATTTTAGGAATGAACTCAATTCATCTACTGAGGATTTATGACATGGTCATCCAAGGTAATGGCAACCATTGTTTTCTGTATTGTTATCAAGATTTGTCTATGAATTCAGCAGAAGTCAAGTTTGGCTCAGCATCTTTACTCAATAGAAATTCTCAAACATTTTTCTTCACAGACCACTTGTAAATTGGTGATAGGTGCATCATTTTGGTTTTAAAAAATCAATGGCAGCCTTGCCTCTCCAGTGCAGAGGATATGCTTGTTTAGTCAACAAAGTTTGCTGAAACTGGTATAAACTTTGTCAGATTTAGTTTTGGATTAGGTTTTGCATTTATTCTGATTAGGCTAAGTATATCAATCAATTACATTAACATCCCACCTTTTTCCAATGAGACCTAGATGGGGTCGAAAAAACAATATCCATGCAGTAACAACTCTAACATTGAAAAAACCTGACCTCAAATCATTCAATGAACTCCCTGGACATCTTGATCCCACATTTAACCAGTAGAACAAATTGACTTCTTCTCACTTTCTGTATACTTCTTACATATAATTGGTGGACCATGAGAGTTTCAGAATTTTTTATGTAGATTCGGTATCTCAAACTTATCTGCCACAGTCCATATGCAGCTCTCCATCACATCTTACTGATACCTACAGCAGGAGAGAATATTAAGGCAGCAGGTGCTCTTTGCCAGATGCTATAGATTCTTCTTGCTTAAGAAGAAAGCATGACTTGGCTTTGCACCCAGCTGAGAGATAGCTGTATTCCTAGTCCTGTTATAGCTCAGGCCAAGGCCTGTCAGCCTGCCACTGGTGGCAAAGAGTTGTGGTAGGATAGTTGCAGGGATCTCTACTTGCTTACTGTCCACTGTCTTTGAACTCCCTGCTGGTAGCCTGTGCCCACCCCAGCCAATAAAGTGAAGGATAGGCCAGTGTTTCTCTAAGGACCTGTTTGGATCTGCAGCAGATGGGGCATTTGAGGAAAGAAAAACAGAGAAAGGAAACATAGTGATGGAGATGCCTCAGTACAAACCTTGGAAACCTAGTTGGGAAGGGTAGGTATTTATGTGACAGAATAAGGCTGCACTCTTGGTGAGGCCCTTGCCAGCCACTCTGCCGTGAGGGACTGAAAGTGCTTCATTCACATCAAAGCTCTCCTTGCTGATCACCCAGGAGTTGCCCTCAGATGGAGGGGTCTCAAGCCTTTCCCCTTCCTGGTACCTAAGTTAGTCTTTTCATTGCATCTGAGATGATAGTCTTACAGTGTAGGTGAAACTTAAAGCAATATACCTAAATAATACTTTATTATTTGCAAAATAGAAATAATTTTCAGGCATACTTGTCTCTTCTGAGGAGATAAATTCTACAAAGTTATAGGTAACTTATGCTAACTAGCATAAAGGTTTTAAGCGATTGTTAAACAACTATCACCAAAACAAACACTGGTGGGCTGGTTAATGAAAAAAGCTGCCAAATAAGTGATAAAAGTAAAATGAGGTAAAAGTATCTCTGTTTTGCAGTATAGTTTTTTTATTTAATAAATTTATATTTAATGACATAATGTGATCCCACCCCCAATCTTACTATAAACTTTTATTTGAAAATACAATAGGGCTTCAGTGCTAAGAGCCTTGGCCTAAAGAACAGTCCCTTGAAATGATTCAAATTTGAGATTCCTGATATAAATTATGTCAGGGAAAAAATCTATTCCAAATATTCAAAAAAATAGAAAGATGAAGAGAAGACAGATATGTGCCACCACTCCCTTCATTATATTGATGAAAGTTCAAAGACTGCCTGTAGCGGAACAGGTTATATAAGGCTGACTTAGAAGAAAAATCACAATTCTCACTTCACAAAGGAGAGACATTTTAGGGACAACAGGAAATAAAGTGCAACCAGGTGCCCTGCAGATCTGTTGTACTGCAACGCCATTATCCCTGAGTAACATAGCCACTGACTTAAGATGCTACTGAGCTGTTCACATATATTTCAGTAGAATCGAATTTATAAATAAAGCTTGGGGCATAATTGAAGTATAACCTGTTAAAATGACTTTTTTTTAATTTGATTTATATGCCGCCCTTCTCCGGAGACTCAGGGCGTCTTACAATGCGTTAAGCAATAGCCTTCATACTTTTGTATATTTTATACAAAGTCAGCTTATTGCCCCCACAATCTGGGTCCTCATTTTACCTACCTTAGAAAGGATGGAAGGCTGAGTCAACCTTGAGCCTGGTAAGATTTGAAATTGCAGTAATTGCAGGCAGCTGATGTTAATAACAGTGCTTTAGTCTGCTGCACTACCAGGGCTCATATTCTTATTTTATAAGACTTTATTCTTATGCTTTATTGATTTTTTTTCTTAATTAGATATCTCAAGTATTTTTTATTCCTGGAAACATAATAATGGCATACAAAAAATGGCTTTGCTTATAATTCTATATGCTGTATCAGATTCCAATTTGATTTAGGACATTTGATTTGCTTCTTTAGTTCGAAAAAAGATTAGTCAGTAGAAACTGGTTGTAAGGATTCCTGTCTTTTCTCTAGATGGGTAAGAAAAAGACAGCCTTCTCTAACATGTTTTTCCCCCAGATGTGTTAGGATCAAGTTCAGTTAACTCCAGGAAAAATTAGATTAGGAATCTCTGTCAAGACTTCTAACTTCCAAATGCAACCAGACAGAATGGACAACTGGCAGCATAAGGTTATTGTGCTGACCAGTGGTGTGATTCAATTTTTTTTACTACCGGTTCTGGGGTCGTGGCTTGGTGGGCATGGCAGGGGAAGGATACTGTAAAATCTCCATTCCCACCCCACTCCAGGGGAAGGTCACTGCAAAATCTCCATTTCCTCCAGATCACCTGGGACTCGAGAGGCAGAGAATAGATGGGGGCAGGGCCAGCCAAAGGTTTTATTTACCAGTTCTCTGAACTACTCAAGATTTCCGCTACCGATTCTCTAGAACAGGTCAGAACCTGCTGAATACCAGCTCTGGTGCTGACCTAGAAACCAGAATTCATGAGTTCTAGTCTCATCTTGGGCAAGAAAGCTGGGTAGGTGACTTCGGCAAGTCAGCCCATCCCACATCACAGGGTTGTTGTTGTGGGAAAAATAGGAGGAAGAAGGAGCATTAGGTATGTTTTGCTGCCCCATGCCATTTATAAAAATAATAAAAGCAGGATATAAATAAAGCAGGGCATAAATAAATAAATAGTGGAATGGTGAAGGCATTTATACACATGAAGCAGAACAACTAAATGAGATACCCCTGCTTAATTTTTTTAAATGAAAACAGAAAAACAGATACCATCCTAGAAAAAAAGCACCTTCCCACTGATTTTTTTACAGTTGGAGTGCCTTTTCAAAAATAGTACAGGGTGCTAATTATGTTCAGCAAATGCAATAACACTGCTCTCCCAAACAAATTAGATATATCTTACCACTGAAAAACACTATTTTAGCTTTATATATGGCAATATAATCCTAACAAACTGATTTTTTTTGCCTTATCTGACTCAAGAAAAGTTAGAACTTGTTGCTTTTCGGTAGAGTTTCGAAATCTTCAACCTCAGCTAATGCAAGACTTCTAGGGGGCTAGGTTGACTGGTGGAAATAATTTATTTATTCCATTCTTAAGTTTCTGAAAGAATTTTATGGCCAGTATAGAAAGTAAAATAAAGTTGTTGTAACAATAACATTGCAGAGGCGCATATGTCTAACATGCCTGTGGAAAAGAAAAGTCATAGATCATCTTACAATCACCAATTTCCATTGCTAAGCAAGGTGGTTGTTAAAGGAATTATGCCTGATGTTAAAACTGTCATAACAGTTGTTAAGCAAGCATCGTTGTTAAGCAAATACAGCTTCACCTATTGGTTTTGCTCGCCGGAAACTGCCTGGGAAGGTCACAAATGACAATCACATGATCCCAGGATGCTGTGACTGTTGTAATTACATGCCAGTTACCAAGCACCAGAATTTTGATCATATATCCATGGGAATGCTGCCATGGTTGTAAGTGTGAGGACTGGTTGTAAGTCACTTTTTTCAGTACTGTACATAACTTGAATGGATGAAAATGAAGGTAGCCTGTACATGGTGCTGAAAAGAGTATGAAGAGGGCACCAAGTAAACAATCTCAAGGATACCAATATCCACAGAAAAGGTTGTACTTGCCCTTTTTCATTTTCTCAAGACATCGGAGGAGGCCTTAGGGTTCAGATTTTCAGAAGTAAATAATGGGGGATATTTTCCTAATTTCCTTCCCATTCTGGTTCACCTGTAAAAAATTGCTTTCATATAGATAACAGTCTTTCAGTGCTCCATATTCTCCACTGTTCAGGCACCTCCGCAGGTCTCCCATTTCAAAATGCAGATATCCAGAGGACACAGAAGGATCCTGACTACGGTGCTGGAGGCCCTGTGGGGAGAATACAAAGAGGAAATTTAAGAGAAAGATCTGAAAGGACTGCAAATTTCTATTTAAATAAATGAAAGGAGAACAGGTAGGAAAGCCAGGACTGGTCTAAGATATTTTGCTCCTTGAAATGAAGAATAAGAACACAATTATCCTTTTTCATGTATAGTAACAGTTTGGGTTAGCAAATGAAATTTACAGGTAATCCTTAAATTATGACTGCAATGGAGCCTGCCCATGACAGTTGTAATTCATAACAGTTATTACATTGGTTAGTCATGTGACTGACCCAATTTTAACATTTTTTTCTGCCATGGTCATTAAGCAAACCTATGATTTGCTATGGGCTGGTTTTGCCGAAACCTGGAAGTAAATGCCATAAATGTGGCCCAGCTACTCAGTGCCCAAAGTGAGGTCTTGGGTGGGGTGGTATTGTCAGAATTTTGAATCTAGGTCATAAGTACCTGCCAGGTAGGTCTGTGGTAACAGTCATAAGAACAATTGTCAGTCAGTCTTGAAAAGATTGGACTCAATTGCAACTGGCAACTGTTTCGTATGAATGCCACATTCTCTTGTGGATCATCTGTTGGAAGGCTGATGGTGAGGGAGCTAAAGCAAGCAATGAGTGGGCATACAAGTTACCTTCCAGACATTTCCCATTTTTTTCATTTTTATTCTTTTTCCTCTTTAAGTAATAACTTATCGATAGAACTTACAAGAGACCTGAAGTCATCTCTTACATAACTATTTTTAAATTAGGCCAAGGACAACAAGGTGCTCATCTAAAGCCTAGATAGACAAAGAGACTAAACTCATACATTGATAATTTAAATTGGGTTTTATTTGGTTATAACTTACAAAAAAATTGAAAGGTGCACTCTGAGATTGTTTTCTTGCAGACATTTCATTACTCAAATTAGGTAGCATCATCAGTGCTAGTAAGAATTGGAGTTTACTCTCATTTATATCGTAGTGGCTTGGTGGGAGTGGGTCTTGGAGATTCTTTGGTTGGGCTGTTTACTGTTTACTTGTTATGCAGCTTCATCACTAAGTGCCTGACCACTAAACTCAATATAGGGCAACCAACAAAAAGCCATAAAAAGGATAACATTGCCATACATCAAAAACATCTCAGAAACCACCAACAGACAAGCACATGGAATCAGCGTAGCACAGAAATCAACTAAAGCCACCAAAACATCCTAAGAAAACCAAAAGACCTAGCAGCCCCAGAAATAAAAACAGGAACCATCTACAGCATTCAAGACTGCAACAGCCACTACATAGGACCAACAGGTGCAAGATTAGCAGAACACATCCAGAAATACCAACTCAGAGTCAGGAGAATGATGAAAATTCTTTAATTTCACAACATATAGACAGATTTAACCATGGTTTCAACTGGGAAACTGACCATCCTAGACCAAGCCAAGTCCAAAACGCTAGACAAATGCTTACAATTTGGCCACCATTAGACACATAGACATTAAACAACATCTACATACTGCTCAACAATCTAAAAAGGGAACAAAAAAATCAAAACATCTCCCCACCAGCAATCAACAACCTGATGAGTACAGATTAACATCAACATCAGACTAACAATCAAGAAGTAAACAATACCCCAATCAAGGAACTGCCAAACAAGCTAAGAGTAAATGGCCCAACCAAAGAACCTCCAAGACCACTCCCACCAACACTGACATGGCAAGTCACTAGAATACTAATTGAGCGCAAAGCCCACTCCTTTTACTTAGTCCACAGGACCAACAATAGCAGTTAGACTAATCCATATACTGCTTCACAGTGCTTTACAGCCCCTCTCTAAGCGGTTTACAGAGTCAGCATATTGCCCCCAACAATCTGGGTCCTCATTTTACCAATTTCGGAAGGATGGAAGGCCGAGTCAACTTTCAGCCAGTGAGACTCGAACTGCAATACTGCATTCTAACCACTGCACCACCATGGCTCTAACGAAAAAACATCAACCCAACTCAGAAAGCACCAAGGACCCCTAGTTTTATTTTAGGATGTTGTTTGAATTCAGCCATAGCTTGACTTGACCTAGATCACAACAAGATAAATTTGACTTGTTTCTTAAAATTCACCTCAACCTTTGTTCATGTTACAATGTAGTTTTGTCAAAAGAAGAAATAGCAAACAACGAATGCAGAGTAGGGGAAAAGATTGAATACTTGGCAACCTCTCAATTAAATAATTAATTCCTTAAGGGAGTTAGTTATTCCTAAATCTAAGGGAGGAAAATTTGAAACTGACTTAACAAAATAAACTTCTTTTTCAGTCATATTTGAGCCGCAATGACAAAGTAAAACAAAGCAAAAAAAATAAATAAATCATGTAATTCCTACAAATGTTGATTTTTTTATGTGTGAGTTCTCCTCTTGCAAAAAGGGAACTGGAATAAAAAACATATTTGACTGTATGAATTGCAAATCTTGGAAAAGCAGAATCATAAGTTATCAAAACCAGAATATTTCTTATATTGTGGGAAGAAATATCCACATTCCACATTCTAAGGAAGAAAAATTTGAAATTGACTTAACAAAATAAACCTCTTTTTCAGTCATATTTGAGTAGCAATGACAAACTAAAATGAAGCAAAAAGTAAATAAATGATGTAATTCCTACAAATCTGGTTTGGTTCTGCAACCCAACAAGATAGATACAGACTTCAGAAGATAATTAGAACTGCAGAAAAAACAATTACTACCAACCTGGCTTCCGTTGAGGACGAGTCAAAAAGAGGGCTGTGAAAATATTTACAGACCCCTCACATCCTGGACATAAACTGTTTCAACTCCTACCCTCAAAACGAAGCTATAGAGCACTGCAGAACAGAACTACTAGACACAAGAACAATTTTTTCCTGAACTCTATTAAACTCATAATTCCCTCAACACTGTCAAACTATTTACTAAGTCTGCACTAAGTCTCATAGTTCCTACCATCCATCTCCTCCCACTTATGACTGTAACCTTGTTGCTTGTATACTTATGATTTATATTAACTGTTTCCTAATATGATTTGATTGCTTATTTGTGCCCTATGTCTATCATAAGTGTTGTACCTTATGATTCTCGACAAATGTATCTTTTCTTTATGTACACTGAGAATGTATGCACCAAGACAAATTCCTTGTGTGTCCAATCATACTTGGCCAATAAAGATTTCTATTCTATTCTATTCTATTCTATTCTATTCTATTCTATTCTATTCTATTCTATTCTATTCTATTCTATTCGTTGATTTTTTTCTGAATTTCCTCTTGCAAAAAGGGAACTGGAATAAAAAACTGTATGAATTGCAAATCTTGGAAAAGCAGAATCATAAGTTATCAGAACCAGAATATTTCTTATATTGTGGGAAGAAATATTCATCTGGTTCAGTTCCAACCGGGGAGAAAGGCAATGGAGACAAAATGGAGGCTGGAGGCTGATTGGAAAGAGGGTCCATTTATTGATGAAGCAGAATTACCAAGCAGTATAATTCTGGGCAGCTGACAAAATGGAGTTTAGAATGGGTGGGGCTTTATACTTTCTTTTGGGCTTTGCACTTGGGCTTCCTGTTCCTATGCTAGAACATGTATTCTACTGGCTGTTGTCAGATTCCTATGGGGTCATGTAGGGCTCATAGCTAGCTCTGTAGGCAAAAGTGGAAATGCAAATTCTCGGTGCTTGTCTGTGCTAGTTTTGTCAACCTTTTGTTTCTTGCTTATCTGAGTTTCTGTCTTGACCCAGCCTTTCTGAATGGATTACCAAATTTGCATTTCTAAAAGCTGGCCTTAGTTTCTGCTTGGGACCTGAGAAACTGGGACTGGTTTTTGAATAGTCTAGCCCAATCTTTCTTAATGGGCACAAAATATCTGCTGGGGGCTATTAAAAAAGACTGAGTCTGCTTTCTGTCTTTTTTAAAAAAAGCATGCTTCTTCATTTCTCATCTAGAAAAATATAATATTCTGCCTTTTTAAATAATCCCCAAAATATTGCATTCTTCTGGGGATGGGATGCTGACTTTCTACAATATCAAGTTTAGATTCCTGCTAAAGTGAAATTGAAGACTTTCGACCAATCTCCAATATCTCTGCATAATCACTCAATTTTGTGATGACACATTAAACCAAAGAGCAGCTGCCACCATTGCTTAGGAAGAAAAATGGGATAGGCAACTTTTGTTTTTTCTTGCAAACACACACGATTGCAAACAGTATAATATTTATTTGGATGGTTATTCTGTTTACTAAGGAAGGAAATAAACTCTAGTTTCTGCAGGAGACTCTAGTTCGCTCTTGGCTCTACTTGGTGGCATCGATTATATTCTACTTCCTTTTGAAACAGTTGTAGCATCCATTATGCTAAGGATGATGGGTCATACAAATCCAAGACAACCTTTCTGACTTGGGTCTAGGAAAATTGCAGGTTGTTATTTTATCCTTTCATCGCCCTCAAAAATAGAGGAGACGATGCCAGAGATTAAAGGATGAGGCGCAAGAAAACCCATCGTGCAATTTCTTCCCCATCACTCGAGCCGGCTGTTCCTACGTCATCCTTTCTTCTCAGCGCTTGCAGCTGCGAGACAAGCCGCCGCCACGTGCGGCGCGAGCGGAGAGCCAGCGCTTAAGAGAGGCGCTAAGCCGCAAAGCGCCGGTGATTGGCTTTCGCTCGGCTCTTGAACGCTGCGCTTCGGCCCCCAGAGTGCTTTGCGGTTGCTCTGCCTGTCCTCTTTTCCCCAGATCACGTGATCCGTGGAGGGAGCTATGGCGGCTGCCGAACGACCGCTCTGCGCCTGCCTCCTGCTTGTCGTCGCCCTCCTTCTTTCCCCCTCGCCTCAGGTCCTTGCCCGGGCCTCTGCAGCCTGCCGGGGAGAGGCCGTTGTCAAGGTAGGTCTCACGGTAACATGGGTGAGGGCAGAGCTGACTTTGGTTGCCAGGACCTAAGCTGTGCTAGACGCCACCCTGGTGTTTCCATGGATGCCTAAGGAATTGTAGGGAAAAGATTCACAGGAGTGCTGCTTCTGAGTCTGGATGCTTCCTTTCGCCATAATCAGTGGTTGTGAGAGCTTTTTTCCTCCACCAGCACTATTTCAGCTGGTGGCTCGCCTTTGCATCTTGTGGCAGCGAGTCCCGTAGTTTAACTCTGTACCCGAATGATGCCTGTTTTGAATCTCCTAACAGGCAGCTTCATTAAATGGATTGGGACCTGCAGTTACGAGAGGCGATAAATGTATATATATATTCTTCTTTGTGGCTGTGTTTTCATTTAGTAAGAAAAGAGATGAAGCTTCATGAGTTCTGCCATTAATATGCCATAAAGAAAGACTAAATGGCGATGCATCAAGGCCTTCTGATTTGGGGAAGGAAGCAGCTTGGCAAAAGAGGCTGGGACTTAAGTGCCATCTTGGCATAAAATATTGAACTCGCTTATTAATTGTATGTACAATAATGTTACTTTGGGAGCTCAAGATGGATTACACGGGGATCTCCTTCATTTTATCCCTACAACAACCACTCTGTGAAGCCAAGTTGAACTGAGAGAGTGACTAGCCCAAAATCATCATTGAATTTCCATAACTATGGATGGACTGAATCCTGAGCCTCTATGATCTTTCTCAAAACACTTAATTGTTAAGCTTTCCTAGGATTGAGAAATTGATGGATAGCTGCCTTATTCTAAATCATTGCTGATATATCCAGCTCAGCATTGCAAGATCTGAAAGACCAGGCTAGGGATTGAGCATTATAAAGCAGTGGTTCCCAACCTTTTTTGGCACCAGGGACCGGTTTCATGGAAGACAATTTTTCCATGGGCAGGAGAAATGGTTTCGACTTTACTCACTCACTTGCCACTCATGGTTCCTTACAGGCCACAGACCAGAACTTGGAAATCCCTGTCATAGAGAATGTCTATGTGGTTTCTAGGGATAAAAAAGAACTTGATGGCACATAATATCTAGCTCAGAATTGTATTCAATAACCTGAAACAACTCCAGGATTTCCCAACTGGAGCATTTGTCAGCTAATTCACCAGTTGAACTGGAAGTTTCCTTATCTGCTTGAAAAACTATGTCCCTTCTACAAAGGCATTATTTCCTTGTATTCTTGCAACAATCTCACAAGTTTAGATAATGGAAAGGAGCTTCTCAAAATATTGGAAGATATTTTATGCAAAAATTCAGTCAAAAGAACATGTGAATTTGAGTCATTTCTAATTTTGCCTATGCCTAGTTTAAATTATCTTATTTGATTATATAGATTCTAGTTATGAAAGCTTGTTCCATAATAAATATCATAGACTGAAATGTATTGTAGTTCTGTTGGTCACATTTAATGCTGTAAATCTGTGGTCTCTTTTTACAGGTGGTGCCAGTGCAATAACCAAAAATTTTCAAAATACTATTTTAAATTATGGGTAGAAAAGTTTTGCTATTATGTGGGATGTAACATTAGCACACATAGGGCAGAATTTGGGTCACTGAAGCTTGGAACAAATTATAGGAGCTTTGCAACATTCATGATCTAGTTCTGTTGCTTTCAGTCTGGTGAAGCCAGAGATTCTGAAACTTGTGGATTGAATCTGCAGCTGGAACATTCATTTGAGTTGGGTGAGTGTATATAGTGAGCATGGGCAACCTTGAATTGGACAATTTGCCCATATTAAGTAGCAGTAATTAGGCCCATTTCATAGTCACGTTAGTTTCCACTTTTCATAGGGCCTTTATGCATACAAATACATAAATTAAGACACTATGGGAACCTTGAGTTCACCATTGGAAATATGCAAAAGTAGACAATATTTGAGTAGTAAGCTCCTCTCCTAGGCCTGGTTTACTACTTTGAAATTACTCCTGAACTGAGGGTTGTCATTGTTTACATTGGGAAGGATTAAGACATATTCTAAAATCCTGTGAAACTTGGGAAATAGATCCTGGCCTTTCCTTCTCAGAATGGCTTTAAGGAGCAGAATAGATGCTTTAAATATCTTAAAAATCTATACAGTTATGTGCAAGTTCATGTTGACGTTTGTGTGTGATTATTGATAGGCAGCCAAAAAAACACCCCTTTGGACAGGGTGGGGCCCAGGGGATGCTCACTCCTGTCCTTATTGTATTAATGCGTTCTGCATGTGCTAAACAGGAAAAGAATTGCATTGGCAGCAGTCTAAAAAACAGGGGAGGACTTTGGAGACACACTCACTTCTGTATGTTGTAAGTGGCTAAAGGTCATTTATCTAAGAGGAATAAGAATAAGACTTTTGAGATTAACCTTAAAACCCATTTATTTAAACAAGCCGGGCTGGCTTAAGATGAAATTTTTAACTGTTTTTAAATGTTTTAAACGTTTTTAATTGGTAAATGAGTTTTAATTGGGCCAAATTTATATATCTTTTAATTGTTTTTTAATATTTGTTCTGCATGTTTTTTTAATCTGGCTGTACACCGCCCTGAGTCCTCAGGGAGAAGGGCGGTATAGAAATCCAATATAAATAAATAAATAAACTTGTGTTTCTTTCTTCTGAAGATGACAGCATTCATTTCAAAAAACGGGGTGCAATTCTGTGGAATGTGGGTCCTGAGCCTAGTCTCTCCCTGAGCCAGAAGCAGTTGACTGAAGACGAGCGCAACAAACTTAGGGTGAGTGGAGAAGCCAAGGGAGAGCAGCTTTGCTTTACTTTTTTTAAGGAGAAACATAGTGAAAGGAAGAAACATATATAGGGATGTTGTGTTTGATTGCTTTTCTGCATGGAAGCCTAAGGGACCTTAGGCAGATAGGTTTTCTTAGCCAACTAAACTTTTTCCCTGACGTAAGCTTAGGAATTGATAAACTTTATGGGTGCTGGGTATAAAAAAATAGTTTTACAAAATTTAAATCCCAAAAATCTTGTCAGTGATTTTGCAATCCCCCATTTTTAAAGAATATTTTTAAAAAATTAATTTTGAAGTTCCATGCATCCCATTCAGGATGCTGTGGATGCTTGGATGTTTTCTATCATAATTAGTCTTTGAAGCATAGAATTTTGGCAACCTGTGGAGTTTTTAAAATTAGAATTATTTGGTTCTCATTGAAAGGAAAAATAAATACTACAAAAAAATACTTAATGTATTTTGAGATCTCTAGAGTGTAATTTTTATCTCCTTCCAATAGAGTGAGGTAGTGAGTTTCTCCTTTCAGTGACTATATCCTCTTTTTTCAGGAGGTAGCTACAAGGGGTGGACTGTACCGCTTAAGAATCCCACGACAACCTCTGGGGAGCATTGAAGAGAATGCTGTTGAATATGTCACTACTTTTGTTAGAGCGGTAAGTATCTTCACTGCTGTTGAATTCTTGTACTCTATAGGACACTTGCTTAGAGTAGAAATATGGAACGTGCTCCACCATAGAATGTGCCAAGCCCCCAAATATGCTAAGTATTCTGGACCCATGTTATCTTAAAAATACCTTGACAATATGTTACAGCAATGTCTTATTGAGACACTTGCACATCACTAGACTGAAAGCAGCGAAAAAAATGACTCCTACATACTCTTGTGAGCCAATCTTGCCTCTTTAGTAAAATAGCTAGATATTTTATCATCTTCAAAGGTAGGAAGAGGTAAACTGCTTTTTCTTCCTTGGTTTCTTGAGGGGTAAGTGAAGAAATATGGGCTTAGGTCCATAGAGTTGGGTTTTTTCCCCTGCCTTAAATACGGTAGTTTCTTGTGGCACATCCTGTATTAATCAGGAGATCATCTTCCTAATCCTGATGAGGCTGTTCTGAGATTATTGAGGGAAGAGTTATGATTGACTTTAGCTTAATTTCTGGGATGTATTGGCAAAATCATGCATCTTTACTTGGCAACGATGAAGAAATAGTATTCCATTGCCTTCTGAGATTTTTTTTTCTCCCAGTCCCTAGAGATTTCTAAGTAATAGAAACTAGACCTTGTTTTTTTGCCAGCTAAGATCAACTATGTGCTGATTGATAGGAAGACAATATTATGGTGGATTGTGACTGGGGAGATTCAGGTTCTGAGCCAGTCACTGTGTCTTCCTCATATCTCGTGTACTTGGATCACAGTCAAGTTTTTTTTTTGCAGTCTGAGGGTGCACTTTTCAGAAAGAAAAGCAGCTTTGAGGGGCAAAGGAGAGATTAGTAGTAATGCAGTGATATCATAAGAATGGCCAAAGATAAATGTTTGACCATTTACTGTGAGAATTATGGGGGTTTATGTTTCCAAATTGGTGTTTTAGAAAGCCTTTTTCCCCACAAATATGAAAAAAACGACACCAACGTTTTGGCAGTGCAGTCTGTGCAGGTTTGCAGAATGAGGCTTAGGAAATTACCAGCTTTGCTTAAAGGAATATCAAGATATAAATATAAGAATAAGCATTGCATTGCATTCTTCTTTTGAAATATCTCTCTGTCTGGTCCAACATCGGTGCCTCCTGAGAGGGAAAGCAGCACTGAAGAATCTCAGGGTTCTGAGATTAACCTCTTTTCCTGAGCAGTTGCGGTCTGGGATATTTTTTGCTGGAGATGTCATCTGTGCTGCTACTGAAACACAGGCAGAGGTGGAACGTAAGAAGGCCAAATTCAAGAAAGAGTCACCCCTGAAGTGCTTGTGGCCCCATTCATTCACTATCCCAGTAACTGCCTTGCTACTTCACAGGACCGAGTTTTGCACTAGTATGCAAAACTGGTGCTCATGCGCACTGAGTTGGAAACGCTAAGACAGGCAGAGAGACAATATTGATGTGTCTTCCTTTCCTTGCAGTGTTCACTGGTCGAGTCTCATCTGTCAGATAGGCTGGTAGTGCACACAGACATCGCTGGCAACATAATTGGCCTCTCTGCTGTCACTGTTCCTAGCTCTTGCCACGGAGCTGAAGTGGAAGATGTGGATCTGGAACTCTTCAATACTACCATTCTCCTCCAGCAGCCCATACCAGCAGCTGTGTGAGTAGTTTTTGACTAATCTAAAGTTAGATTATGGAAGATTTTTTGGAAGCAGATTTGTCAGTTAAGAGCAGGTTTCCTCAACTGGAATATAAGCAAAATGACCAGTCTTCTTCACCAAAATGGGGTGGAGGTTGGCTAAAAGGCAGGGGTCTCATCTGGACAGATTGGCAGAAAGATTTCTAGATGATTTATTTGCAGAGAAGTGTGAATCTAGAGATTTGTCTCTGATTTTAAACATGCAAAGTGGAAAGACAGATTTCATTGAAGTCCTTTCAGTTTGTTTATTTCTATACAGGTTTAGCTTTGCACTGAACATTAGAGATATTCGCCAGTCTGCCTTTTTTGAAGACTGGGTGGTGGAAACTTTTGAGGAAGGGCAGGAAGACGAAAGGGCAGAATCCTATCTCCAGTTAGGGAAAAGGAAGAGAGCAGAGTTCCGAACGTATTCCAAGACGGGGAATTTTATCAAGATGCATCCAGTGAATTTCAATACATTTCACTTTGGAAGCAAAGCATTCTTTCTTTGACTAGTTCTAATGAAAGAAACAGCAGAACCACCTGGAGTGTGGTGTGTTAATGTTTTTCACACGGGAAACACGGTTGAAATACTGTACATTGGGGCCCAAACGTTCCATTTACTTTTTAAATACCTATCTGGGCTTGTGCAGCCCTCTGTGAGTACTGAGGGATGCTTTCTAGTTTTGTTACTAATAGTTACTTTTTCTGCTGCCAGCCCTGAAACGGCAGCATTTATTGAACGCTTGGAACAGGAGCAGGCTCAGAAAGCCAAAAATCCCCAGGAGCAGAAGTCCTTCTTTGCGAAATACGTAAGTGTTGTACTTTGGGGGTGGGGGATGGGGGATGGAAAGAGCAGGCTCCGTTCTTTTTTCCACCCTTGTAGCGCAATGTTCTCAGTTCCTCAGCCTGCCTGCTGTCTCATTTCTGCATCTAGCCAGGCAACTGTTGCTGAGAAATGACTGCTTCCTGCTCTGATACTTCTTATCCCCAATCCCTGCAGTGGCATTTAATTCTGGGTGCAGTTGCACTTCTCCCAGTGACCATCTATGCAACATTCCCTAAGAAGTTGAGACGACGGCCCTGAGCAAAAGTAATCCTGTACTTGGCTCAACTCACTTCTGTCTTCTTTGTTTGGCTCCATTTAGCTTGAACTCTCTCAGTGCCTCCCTGTGTCACCTTGGAGAACAAAAAGGCTACACTTCTTTTGGAGCCAACCTTGATACTGGGGAGGGGGAGTGTGTGTATGTGTGTAAGGTGACTGCATCCTCACCCAGGTGCTACCTTTGTGTTCACTGGTCCAGAGGGTAGCATTTATAAATTTTTTTTACTCTTTTTGATCAATGCATTCTGAGAATAACCGCAACCCCCCAAATTATGTTGCTCAACAGCTGGCTTTCTTAAAGTTACTTTAGTGATTACTTGCTCTGTGATAGCTTGGACCCGACCTTCTCTGCTGCCAGTTGGCTGAGACCATTCAAAGTAAGCAGGGTGCCTTTCAGGGCATTCTTCTTAATTTTCAGTTTGCTACTCTCTGGATCTTTATTTCCTGATACGATAGAATTGAGACACCCTTTTTTGGTGGCAGGTCCTTTCTCCTTCATAGTAGACACAGACACTTCTTCCTCATTGGCTGCACACCGATTGGCTCAGCTGTAAATCTGGTGAAGGGTTTCTTGTGTTTGGGATTTGTTGAAAGAGGAGCAGCAACAGGATGCACGGAGGGACAAGAGCAAAACTAGAAACTGGAAAGTACCGTTAAGGGGAGATTGTGAGAAGTCGTGATCACTTCCAAGATGGAAAAGAATGAGATGGGTTATTACATATGACGAGGCCATATGTTTTTAATATAATACATATTTAATATAACATGTATATATTTCTTTCTCTCCTACAGTGGATGTACATTATTCCTGTCGTGCTTTTCCTTATGATGTCTGGAGCCCCTGATGCAGGGGGGCAAGGAGGGGGCAATGGAGGCAGTGCTGGGGGAGGGGGGCGATAAAGGAAACAACAAGGTAAATAAATATTATTGGAAGTAAATAATGGGACTCTCTTTGATTTGTGGGAGCAAGGCTAGTTTGGGGTTATAGAACGAAAGAGCTGCTAATATTTTTTATGCTTGTATGAGAAGCGGGAGGGAATGCATTAATCTCATTTTAAATCCGGGGTGGTTTCCTTCCTAAATGATTATAGTAAATTGTAAATATCTCTATTGATTTCAACGGGTACATTTCTGCCATAAGGTAGTTTCAAGTTCCGTTTTCAGGATTGGAAATTATATACAGTCACATAATCAAATCCTTTGTAAAAAAAAATGCATTTCTCCTTCTGGATGTCAGAGCAGATAACTATTATATTTCTGAGTGGACAGGGACTTCCTACAGTTAGCTTCAGAAGAAGAACATTTAGCCATCCTTATACTTATCCAAGCAAGAGCAGAGTATATTGAGATAGTGGGGCAAATTATTTTCACATTTTGTTGAACAGGTGCTGGGTAGTGGTCAGGTCTTTGAATACTAAAAGCATCATGCTGTTCTAGTTCTCATCAGTTTTTGCACTTAAGATTACCTTTAGGTAGGTAGGCTTTACTTACCTGATGCAACCGAGAATCTGGCTGTATGAATCTACCACAATGGTCATCCTGATCAGTATTCACAGAACACGAGTGAAACTTCCTATTTATGACCCAACTTGGTTCAGTGCAGCTACGTATAGTTGTATCCACAGAAATCACAAAGGAGCAGAACGTAGATGAGGTTAATTCTAGAATGTGGCACAGAGTTGTAAGACTCTTTGGCTTCTGGAGGAAGATCAGGCTTGTTGGGATAAGAACTTCAAATATGCTTGATAATTTGGGAAAATTAAAGTACAACACTTTCTACTTAATTGGGACCAGGAGAAGATGGGTATTGCATGGATTCAGGACTGTGTCCTGGGACGTTCCAGTAAATTATCTGAGGATTTTATGTGAGATTTAAATGCTTTTTTTTTTTTTAATAATTTTTATTAAGCATTTTCAACATTAAAAAACAAAACACAAATTTTCACTCATTACAGCATTTCTATATCGGCATCAATATTATCCATAACATTCATATTTACATAAGTTCTATTTCTATGGTTCACTATCCTATATTATACCATTGTTTAAATTATAGTCATATTTACATGTAGCTACGATACAATCATAGTATCATCAATATTCTATAGTTCTTATACAGTAATTTTACTCCTATTCTCTAGCCATATGTACTATCTACTCCAAACATGGTAGTACTTCGATTCTTCTCTCTCTTTCAATTCCATAGTCAGCCTATCCATCTCTGCACACTCATATACTTTTCTTATTATCATTGTCTCTGAAGGAATATTATTAGTCTGTTTCCAATTTTGAGTGAAAATGATTCTGGTTGCAGTTAGTATATGGAATATATTGAAATTTTTTATCCATTTTTCCATCCATAATGCCCAATAAAAATAGTTCTGGCTTCAGTTTGATCTTTTGACCAGTAATTTCTTCCAACCATTCCCTTATTTTATGCCAATACTTTCTGGCTTTGGGGCAGGTCCACCACATGTGGTAGAAAGTTTCCTGTTTATAGCTACATCTCCAGCATTCGGGTGAGTGGTTTGGAAACATTTTGGTCAATCTCACGGTGGGGTAAATGCCAACGATAAAACATCTTGTAGAGGTTTTCCTTATAGGCTGCTGACATCGTTAGTTTATAATTTTTTCCCCCATAATTTTTCCAATAGTCTAATTCAACACTATATCCAAAGTTTCTAGCCCAGCTTATCATCATCTCCTTCACAGTTTCTTCTTCCATTTTGAAGTTTAGGAAGAGGTTATATGCTTTGGTCATCATTTTTCCCCCTGTCCCTAGCAATATTTTATCCAATTCCAATTGTTTTCCGTAGATGCCATGCTGTTCTAAATCGTTTTTATATCTTGTCCTGATTTGGAGATAGGGCCACCAATCAATCTTTATTCCTTGATTCCTTAGTGCCTGGTCAGATTTTAATTCTTGTTCATCCAATAATTCTGTATACCTCACCACCAATGATTTTTCCTAATTTTTCCCCAAATGCTTATCAAGCCATCTCTTACTAAGTGTCTCTGGAAATACGCATGGGCTTTGTTTTTCCCCTCCCAGAAGAGTGTGTGCCAGCTGAGTTGGAGATTGTGGCCCTCTAATGTTAACATCCTTTTATTGTTCAATTCAATCCAGTCTTTAAGCCATGTCACGGCTGCCACGTGATAATAAAGTTCCCAATCAGGGAGTCCAAAGCCCCACTTATTTCTAGAGTCTTGAAAAAGTTTGAGTTTTATTCGAGCTTTTTCCCCCAACCAAATAGTTCGAAAAAATTTTTCATTAATTTTACTGGTACCACTTGGAAGAGATACAAAAATGTAGTAATATATTCATTTTTATTGTAGCAATTCTGCCAATTAATGATGTTTGTAATTTCATCCAGTTATCCAAATCTTTTTGTACTTGTAGTAATTTGTTAGAATTGTCCTCTTTTATCAAAGAACATCTCGCTGTTAACCAAATTCCCAAGTATTTCACTTTCTTAGCAATCTGGATCCCCAATTTCTCTTCCAGTTCCTCATTTTGCCTGTTAGATTCTTAGTTAATATTTTAGTTTTTTCTTTATTTATTTTAAGCCCTGCTACTTTGCCAAATTCTTCTATTTCCTGTAATAATATGATTCCCGTCTCTAGGGAATCTTCTATGATAAAGGCCAAATCGTCTGCAAATGCTTGAACTTTATATTCTTCCTTTTTAATTCTTGATCCTTTTATTTTCTGCTTTTGCCTAATTTTTCAATAATATTTTCAACGATAAAATAAATAGAAGGGGGGATAGGGAACATCCCTGTCTCACCCTTTTGAATATACTAAAATCCTCTGTTGTTTCCCCGTTTAATATTATTTTTGCTGATTGGTTGGAGCCTTGATAGTACAGTGGTCTACACACCCTATTATTAACACAGCTGCCTGCAATTTACTGCTGGTTCGAATCTCTCCAAGGCTCAAGGTTGACTCAGCCTTCCATCCTTTCTAAGGTAGGTGAAATGAGGACCCAGTTTGTGGGGGCAATAAACTGACTTTGTATAAAATATACAAAAGTATGAAGGCTATTGCTTAACGCATTGTAAGCCGCCCTGAGTCTCCGGAGAAGGGCGGCATATAAATCAAATTTTTTAAAAAATCACTCTAATCATTCCCGTAAATTTTTCCCCAAAATTCATAATATAATCAACATCTGGTGAGGACTTCTGCATATAGTATAGTGTGCTCTTTTGATTTGAAACACTGGTGTCATTTGGTTGAGATGTGAATAGGATGAAGAATTTGCTTCCTGATGAAAGTTCTTCAAAGCTTTTGAACTATGTCCAGGGTGTCATCAGTATTGCAGCTAAGCAATCCATCTTCATTGAAGAGAAGGTCCTCAATTTTAGCCTTAGCTTCCATTGTCAATCCAATGGAGCTCAGCCAAGCATGGCAATGTGGGATGATAGAAGATTCTGTAACTCTGGCTGTGGATCAACTGCATGATGAGCCATATATAATTCCTGTTTTGGCAAAGTGTCATGCTTCTGCATGAAAAACTTTTTCTATTTACCTCTTATTCCCTGGCAGAGGAATTAGAAATGGAATATTTTCTTCCACAAATAAAGATCATACTTGATAAATGGCAATGCAGAGGGAGGGAGCTGCTCTCCCCAGTTGAATTTGCAGCCAAGGTGTCACATTCAGGTGCAGAATTATATTGACAGTGGCAGTGTGATTATGATGCCTCCACTGTAACAAAGATAGGTGATGAGTATCAGCCTTTCTGAAGTTGGGTGTTGGGAAGACTCCCGAGAATACTATGAACAGCCAAGAAAGCAAATGTGTGGATTCTCAAACAGATCAACTCAGGAGAGTTCCTACTCTCAGTGAAAAAAGAAATTGCAAAATGTGGTCCTTGTGGCTATACTTGCTTTAGGATGCTGAGCTGTCCTATTGAAGTTTTGAATAATGGCTAAAATAATGAAAATGTGGGGGGGGGGCGGGAGAAGTCCAATGAAGCATAAATGGAACCAGCTGAAGAGTGAATGTATTAATGCTATGGCAGTAAAAAAAAACAAAACAGTTTTACCACAGCCATGCCTAATCATACGGTTGGTTTGGATATTGGGACCTGTACCTAAGAGTTCTAAGACCCAAGTGAGACTTTGCCCAGATAACCCTTATATAACAACCACACACTACTTCTTTGTTCACTTGAGGCTCAGGTACTTTTTTTAATCAAGCAAAGTTACCATTTCCAAACTAGTCTCAATGTTACATTCTGGACACTCTTCAAGCACCCTTAAGAAACATTGGCTTTGGGGTCCTTGAACCTATACCCTGTTGTTACCCATCTCAGCTCTGCTTGGAGTTGTTTTGTTTAGTTAGACCTGGAATTGTACTGAGGAGGAAGAGTGCCCGTAGACTTGACTCATCATTATTCTACTATATTGATATTTGTGCTCTCCTGTTTATAGGCATACATCTCCAGGGAAAATGCTGTATTCTTGCAAACATCTTTAATAGAATTTTTATAACATTCTCCTGATATAGAAACATAGCATGACAGGAAGGAGATAAGTTAGGACCCTTCTCACTGATTGGATTAAGGGAAATAAAGCCAGTCAACTGTCCCAAATTCTCTGAGGCTCTACAAATATTATTTTTATTCCTGCACTTATTGATCTATTTGTTTACATTTTTGTCCCTTGAGCCTGTATTCTTGTATAAGATATGAATGCACTATGAATCTAGAGTATTCCAAAGCAAGGTGGCATGCAGACTTTTGGTGCTCCCAGAAAATTTGTCAAGGCGAGGAAATGGGCAATCCATGCTAATCCATCTGGACAACCCAAGTAGAATCTCCAAATATTAGGTAACCCATCTGTTCTGTCTTGTTATGCCAATTGAAGGTAATTATGGAATAAGAACTAGGATGGAAATAGGGATCCCAATCTAGTCAACCCCAGGAGCTCACTGGGTGTCTTCAGGGCAGTCAGTGCACCTTTCTTAGAGGATTTAAGAAGGTGACCTCGCTCAGCTCTCAAATACAAGTAATCCTCAACTTACAATTCATTTAGTGACTGCTCAAAGTTACAATGGCACAGAAAAAAAGTGGCTTATGACTGTTTTTCACATGATCATGTGATAAAAGTTCAGATTCTTGGCAACTGACTCATATTTATGACAGTTGCAGTATCCCAGGCTTATGTGATCACCTTTTGCAATCTTCTGACAAGCAAAGTCAATGGGGAAGCCAGATTCACTTAACAACCATGTTTCTAACTTAACTGCAGTGATTCACTTAACAATTGTGGCAAGAAAGATCATAAAATGGGGCAAAACTCATTTAACTGTCTTGCTTGGCAACAGAAATGTTGGGCTCAATTACGGCTAAAAGTCGAGGACTACCTGTATGCTATTTTGATATGCAAGAGGAATGGTGAGATACAACTAGTAACAAAAAAGATTGATTCTTGGCTGTCAGGGGCAGTAGAATTTACCAGTTTGCTTCACTTTTTCTGGTCTGGTGTGGTTGATACACATAAAGTTGCCCTACTCTAGTACAGATGATCATCCAAGTTTCTCCAGTTTAAGAGCGTATCTCTCGTCTGATGAAATAAGAGCATATACATCTCTGCTTTATCAGAATATATTGGTAGAATGCAGATGTATATTAAGTCCAGGAAACAGGACTTAGTTAAAAAATAAAAATGCAAAATAGCCGTGCCACAAGTTGAATTTCTGGGATATTTAATTAAGGCACAGGGATACACCCAACCCAAAACAAAGTTAAAGCCATTAAGGAAGCCCCCACACCAAAAAAATGGAACTTGCCCTGTTAAACTTTTACAGTATTTTTTTGCCACAGAAGGCGATGATTGCTGAACCATTACACCGGCTAGTAGACAAGAAAGTCAGTTGGACCTGGGGATGGAAGGAAGCCTCTGCCTTCTCTGCCGTCAAGAACTTCTTGTCATCCAAATGCTTCCTTGTCCAATATAATGAGATGTTACTCCTTATATTAACTTGTGATGCATCCCCTTTAGGGATAGGTGTGGTCCTCAGCCGGATGGGACAGAGGCTCCAATTCTCTTCTGCAGAAAGGAAGTACAGCCAACTGGACAAGGAAGCGCTGGCCGCTGTAGCGGGGGTCAAGCATTTCCACAAATACCACAAAGGGATTTTGAACTTATCACTGATCATAAACCGCTATTGGGCATTATTGCAAGGGACTGCCCTACCCTGAACATGTTATCACCAAAATGACTAGATAGACAATTTTCCTGGCAGCATATAACACCAGCCGGGCAAGGACATAGGTCACGCAGATGCCCTCAGCTGGTGCCCCCTCCCAGACCTCGAAGACCCTGCACCCGTCACATCCGTCTTGCTCTTTGAAGATTTTGCAGTCAGTACAGTCACAGTGGCTGAGATAGCGGGACAATCAGCAAAAGACAAAACTTTGTCAAAAGTTCTGAACTGGGTGTGGAGGGGGTGGCCTGAGGAACCAATGGGGGAAGAATTCAAGCCATTCATAACCAAAAAAATTGTCAGCCCAAAAGGGATGCCTGTTATGGGGAATAGAGTGGTTGTACCACACAATTTAAGGAAGCAGGTATTAGAGGCGTTACATGTGGGGCATCCTGGCATCGTCCGAATGAAGGCATTGGCCAGGAGTTATGTGTGGTGGCCAAACATGAATGGGGATATAACAGAATGGGTTGCAACTTGTACACCATGCCAGGAATCCAGGCCAGCACCACCCAGGGCACCCACAAGGGCATGGGAGAAGCCAAAGGGGCCATGGTCCAGAGTACACATTGATTTTGCGGGATTTTGCTGGATCAAACATTATCATTGTAGACGCGTACTCAAAATGGCTAGAGATAATGCTAATGTCCACCACAACTGCCAAAGCCGTGATCAAGATATTGCAGAAAGTGGCTTCCGGTTTGCTGCTGGCTGCCGCCAGACGTTCCCTTGGGATCGTCAGCTTCCTTTGCCTGTCAGAGCCGCCTTCACAGCGGAACGGCGGCTCGAAAAAACTCCGTTTCCATGAGGAAATGGAGATAGAGCCGGCAGGGGTGGGTAGAACTCTCCGCAGAGTCCCAAAAGTTTTTTTTTTACTTTTGGGACGGAGCGGATGAGATGCCCCATATCCCCAGCCGCTGCTCCGGGCTTTGGGAGACCTCTGCTAATGCAGAGCCAGGCGTGAAGTGCAAGCCTGCGAATTTAACAGATTACTCAAAGAAAATGTGAGCTGGACCTGTACTATTGAATTGCAAGTATTTTACTTATTTTTTAAAAAAATTATTTAGGAGAAAAGAGGAAAGGAAAGGGGGAGAAAAAAAAGCCTTTTAAAATGGTGTCTGCCGCGGCTGGAGAAGAGGCTGAAAGGAAAGTCCTTCCGTTTTCTATTAACACAATGTAGCGGAATAAACACCACTGGCTACATTTGTAGATAAAACTTCGCTCCTGTGTCTTTTTCTCTCTTTTTTTTCCCTGGAGACTCGACATTGTTATTGATTGGAAAGAAGTCTTTTTTCTTGTTCTTTTTTTTTTTTAACAAAGCTTGCCTGGGCGGAAATATGGCACTGAAACTTATAAAGTCAAACAAACCAGTAGTGGGGGGGGGATTCCCCCACTAATAACTTAAAAGAACAAGTTCTAACTCTTCAATCTCAGAAACCTGATCTCAATATAATAGAATTTCTTTTAGAGGAGATTGTAAGAAGGGATGAGATTGTGAATCAGCATCTTGAAAAATTTAAGCAGGAAATTAAAGAATTGGTGAAATCTAAGTTTGATTTTTTGGAGCAAAATTTTTTAAAAGTGGCTAATGGTTTGTCAGAATTTATGATACAGTTGGCTACAAATACTAATTTACTAGAGTCTAAAATGGAAGAAATTCAAGATAAATTGGACGATAGAATTCAAAAAATTGAAAATGATTTGATAAACATTCAGGACAATAGCTCAGAAGAAAAACCTAAAATGGAGGCTGATCAAAAGTCTGGTAATGTAGAAAATCTGCAACAGAGGATTGAAAGAGAGGTTTTAATGGTACAATATAATTTCACAGAATATGCGATAAGACTCAGAGGTTTGCAGGAAAATAACAGAGATGATTTAAGGAAAATATCTTCTGAATTTCTGGCTGGGATTTTAAAGGTTCAACCCGAGGAAGTGTCTTGTAGGATTGACAGAGTTTACAGAATAAATTCCTGGATTGCCAAGCAAAGGCAACTGCCTAGAGATGTAGTGATTTATTTTACAGGTAAAGAAATTAGGAATAATATTGTACAAAATGCCTTCAATTCTAATTTGCAACTGCATGGAAGAAAGATTTGGATTTATAAAGAACTCCCGCCTAAGATATTAATGGAAAGGAAGAATTTTGCTTTTCTGGTGAGTGAGTTAAAAAAGAGAAATATCCCATTCAGGTGGGACGCTCCAGTTGGTATCATATTGAGATATCAAGGAGAAAGATACCAGCTAAATACTGTTGAAAGAGCGGAAGAATTTTACCAAAACAGATTGAAAATGAACTTAACGTCTTCAGGTATAATACAGGATAAGCAGAAGGAGTTGGAAATAAAGGGAAAATATCGAGCTACAGAGACTGTACCAGATAAACCGCCTTTGGATTTTTTGGATACCCCAGCTGGATTACTTACAAATCTGAGAGAAGTGGCATCTGACTTTAATGTGATGACCTATCAAGTCAAGGATAAGTATGGAAACCAATTAGGGGATATACAAGGGGCAAAAAAGAAAGATGAGACACCAAAACAAAACCAACAAGATCAATCTACAGAGCAGAATCAAAACCGACTAGTTGATATACAATTCGTAGAAAGGAAACCAGGATGGAAATCAAACCCGCAAAAAGAAAAGAAAAAAAAGAAATAGGTCGCATAAAAATAGAAATTTCTAAATCAAGCAACAGTGAAGCCAGTGACTTTAAAAATGAATGAGTATGTGAAAATATAGAGGAGGCGACGTATTGGTCAATATTATCCTGAGGATGGTGACAGGCCTCTGCATTGCCGTAATTTTAGGATGTGAAAAGAGCCTTAAACTGATGGATTTTAATTATCTACTTTGGAACTCCTTTTTGTGCTGATAACTATATTATAATTATCTTGAACTATAAGGCAAAAGAGTCATACTGGGGCATGCAGAAGATCTGGTTGTTACCCACTACGATGATGGGAATCAATAATCCTGATGAAAGCCACAATTATTACTACATGGAATATAACTATAATGTCACTCGGGTGGTTGTTTTTACTTTTATACATATAAGAGGATATTTATTACTGATGGGGGTAGATATGATTGAAGATTTTGAATATACTGTTGCATCAGCAAGCTATGTTACCCTATTATGGATGATGGTTTTAATAATCCAGTGGAAAGACTTTAAAGAAGATATCATATGGATTATAAATTTAAAGTTATTGTCTTTTCTTTTTTACTTAGATATAATGGAATATATATACATATATTTTTAAGTAGAGTGGGCAATGAATTAAAGATATTAAGAATTGTTGTGTATGATAATTTTGCAGGACAGTGGGTGAATAAGCTAGTCTGCAGACTGATTAGTTTAAGAAAAGGGATTTTTAAGTGATATGTTTTAGGGGAGTGGAGGAAATGGATAGAGTGGAATAAATGTTAAATTAGGTTTTACGGGGAGGGCCGCTTTGAAATGCTATAGTAATATATATAGATCAAATGTTAAAGTAGGATTTATTGTATAGTTTTAAAGTGGAAGGTGGTTTTGAATTGTTGTAATAATATATAGATATAAGCTTGGGAGAGGAGAAAAAGGGTAGATTATTGCCAAATTGGGAGTTATAATATTATTTTGCTAAATTAGAAGTTATTATACAATGTTATAGTATAATGTCTTTTTTTTTTTTTCCTTTCTTGAAATGTATGGATAAAGGGGAATGTTATAATATTAATAATATTTTTAGTAAGTAAAGGTCAGTATTTAGAGGAGGGGGTAAGTAATCTGTTATGAATTAGGTTTTTTGTTATGAAGAAGTCACGGGGGGACGGGTGGGGAGGGGGGGTTAGGGAGGGGGAGGGGGAGGGGAAAAAAAGGGGGGAAATTTTGTATTTGAAAACTTTTTCAATAAAAAAAAAAAGATATTGCAGAAAGTATTTGCCATACACCAGTTGCCAGACGTTCTACTATTTGACAATGGGGCGCAATTCACAGCAAAACAATTCAAATTATTTCTAGCAGAGCAGAGAATACTGCATGCACTAGGTGCACCTTTTTTTTAAAAAAAAAAGCAAGTTTTATTAAATTTTTCTTTTACATACATATTTTATGAACAGACTGTCGACTGGGTCACATCTTATAGATCTTGTAATATATATTGATTTTTATAGTCTATTCTAATCTTCCTTTTTGTTTTTTCCAAATACAATTTACATATTTCAGTTTCAGCCATAATATTCTTTTTCCCTATTTATCTTATCTTAATCTCTTCTTAATACATAATATATAAAAAATATCACCATCCGCCCTTCAATTCCTAGTTTCTTAGCATAACATCAATTAATTATCTTATTTCTCCATTTATAAAATATATTTCTCAGAATCCCCATCACACTTTTTGTCTATAAACATTGTGCTTCATCATATTCAATTCTTATATTGAAACCCTTTAATTAGCCTTTCACATTTTATCTTAATCTCTACTTAGCACATAATAAGCAATATCACTATCTGCCCTTAATTCCTGATTTCTTACTATAGCATCAATTATTTCATCATTTACAACATGTTTTTTCAAAATCCCCATTGCACTTTTTATCATTTTAATTTTGTTTCTTGATTTCAGTTATTTTCATAACTTAACCAAATTGCCACTTCATATTTCATCTGCTGTTCTGTTTACAATAAACAATATACATCATCATATTCGCTTCATACATTCACAATTAATATTAATACAGTTCCCTTAGATCTTCTAATATATGCCTTATTTCCTTTTCTTATTTCCACTGTTCTTCCCCTTTTAACCATTTTCTCTTGGTCTCTCGAAAATCTGACTTCTTAATAATTTTCTCCTTTCATCCCATTCTCTTAACTTTTTCTTTTTCTTTTTCTATTTATTGTATCTTTTCTCTGAATCCTTTTTTTTAACTTTTGGGTCTATTACTCACATAATTCTCCCCAAGCTTTTTCCTAATCTTTTTCCATTTCCTTCTCTTCCCTTTGATTGATTCTTTTGGGGGGCATGTTCTCCCCTATCCACTCTTTTTTTGCCTCTGTAAATACCATTGTGTTATCATCTAACTTTTTACATTCAATTCCTTTTCCTTCAGTATTATTTTCTTGCTTCTCATTTATATTCTCTTTTTCTTGTTTTGTGTGTTTAGCAAAATTTCTGACATTTTGTTGCCCTTTAATGATTCATGCATGTTTTTAAACATCTCAATTAATTCCTCACATATCCAAGACTCCATATTGTCAATTTTAAAAATTGTTAATATTTTAGTTTGTATTTAATTAAGATTTTAAAGTCCATATAGTCTTTTTTTAATTTCCAGATAATATCCAGTTCAAATATTTGTCCGATCCACTCCAATTTAAAGCTTTGTTATTTTCCACCTCTGTTGAAAGTCAAAACCAAGCAATTTTTTAAAATACCAAATACTTCTTAAAAGTTCTCACCATTTCTTTTAGTAGTCAAGGTCACTGCTATTATTTTCTTCCATTTTTGGGCCAGTCTTGTAATGTTTTCTTTCCACCAGCAGATGTCTCTCTTCAATCCACAATGTTCTCAGTACAACAAAGTATCAAGCTTTAGTTAAAGTTACAAAAGCTTTAAATCCACATAGAAAATACTTTCCCTCGGATTTCTTTTCTTTTTATTATTTTTAGTTTCTCCAAAATCAGTTTTAAGTCCAGTTATAAAATTTCCTTTCTTGGGTTTTAATATTTTAACTTCCTCTTTGTTCTTCCTTCAAGTGTAAAAACTGTCAAAAATATTTCAAATCCTCATAAAAAGTACTTTCCCTCAGGTTTCTTTTTCTTGTATTAATTTTAATTTCTCCAAATCCAATTTTAAATTCAGTTATAAAGTTTTCTTTCTTGGGTTTTAGTACTTTAACCTCCTCTTTGTTCTTCTTCCTCCATTAAAATTCCCAAGTGCCAATTAGCTGCTTATTTCTGCTCCAGAACATGTTAAAGTTTTTTTTTTAATTTCCTTTTTTACCTGTGAGTTGGCCAATCACTCACCTGGTACCAGCACTCCTTTCAAACACTGCTCCTGCACAAAAATCTTATTCCAGTTGCCCCAGCTTCAGAGCGGTCATCTTTTAATGGCTGCCACCCCTGCCGCCATTAAAGAGCTGCCTCTGACCTTTTGAGGAATTTGCCTGTTCCTCTTGGTCATCTGAGGTGCCTCTCCTTCACCATGCTACAGGACAGTTACAGTCTGAAGACCCCCTGACAGCAGTTTGTCCGGCTGGATTTTCATGGAGCTTGTTGAAGCCCGCTTTGTAGCGTCGAAGCCCGCTATTTTCCAGCCAGACTCGTCATGACGCTTCTGGTTTCTTGTCACACCTTTTCATCCAGCTAGCAATGGTCAAGCGGAATGAAGGGTGCGATCAACCAAAGAAACCTTAGCCAGGATGGGTCTGGGGAACTGGCAGGCCAAGATATACCTATTCCTGCTAGCCCAGCATATAATCCCTAGTGCCACCACCATTTGGAGCCTGGCTGAATTATTAATGGGTCGTAAACTAAGGTCCCAACTAGACAGGCCACACCCAAACTACAGCGCCCAGGCACCCATAGATTAGACCAGCCAGTCCCGGTCTTTTAACATAGGAGATCTAGTCTATGCCCACAATTATGCAGGAGACCCCGCCTGGGTCTGGGCCAAAGTAGTTACCTTTACCGGTCCCCAGTCATACCAAATGGAGCTAGAAGATGGGAAAATTTGAAAGAGGCATATAGATCAACTCTGGGTCCAAATAGGGAACTCTAGCTTATGACAATTTGAAAATACTCTGCCCCAAACCTATTCCAAAACACCAGTAGAAAAAGACAGTACTCCACCCCAAACAGATTCCAAAACAACCGCAGACGCCGACCTAAACTATCACGAACCAAATACCCCACTCTCGAACCCGAACTGGGTATGGACACACACACCTGAAGGGCCCCGCATCCAGTGAAGAGTTCACGAAGAGTTGGGCCGGGTGGAGTCAGCCATGCCACCTGGGAACTTTCAGGCACTTCCATTCACTGACTCAGGACAACAGTAGACCTGACCGCCCAGGCCACCACTGCTGATACAAATGAACTACACAGGTCAGGTCGCATCCACCAACACCCCACCTGCGTGACAATGTGCTATAAGTCTTCAAGGATTGGCTGAGTGCCATTCCAGAGGGGAGGGGTGTTAAATATATAAATAGAGAGTGAAGCCTGGAGCATAGGCTTCACTCAGGTCTGGGGTTAGCCGGACATTAGCATACCCACCACTCATTGGCCCACTTGAGTGGCAGGAAATTAAAGCAATGTCAATGGCTAGGCTGTTGGACAGTTCCCTTTAAAAGAGAGCGCTGCCGGCTAGCCTAGCAGAAGTTTTCTGAGCCGTAAATAAAGAGCTGAAATCACTTGCTGGAGTCCTGCTTCTTCATTTAATCCCACACTTAACACCCACCCCACTCTGGGGCAAGCCAGAGGTGGTATTTGCCAGTTCTACAAACTCTCAAAATTTCCGCTACCGGTTCTCCAGAATCTGCTGAATAGCACCCCAGTTTGGGATGCTGGAGAAGTTACTCTAGTAAGGTTCATGTATGATGGATACCGGAATTATATTTTATAATCTGTAGACCTATCCGAATTAATAAAAGAAGTTCTGAACATTTGGCCCTGTCCTTTTCAATGGTGTCTCAATACCATCAGGCACATCTCCTGAGGCCTCCAAGAGGTCAGAAAGAAGACTTGTAACCTTGGCTGAAATGGGTTAACTATCCCTGCTATTTCTGATTTATAGACATGTTTAGACTTCAGGAAGCACATTGTGGGCACTTAACCAACTGACTGTCTGGTGGGTGTAAGGAGTCTCAAAACAGTCTCCCCTTCTTTGCTGTAATTCCTTGCTGTAAATTTAATAAATTTAAAATGATCCTGACCTGTTTGTCTTGTTCAGCTGCAGCTACATGAAGATTATCTTTCTAGGGTTTCAGAGAAGAATGTGCATTAGAGTCTGAGCACATTGTGCTATGCAAAGCACATTGACTTAACTAGATCCACATTCCTCGTTCTGAAATATTAACAAGTACACAACTTTCCTCCATAACATCTAAGTCTAATGTGAAGGGCAGGCTTAGTTGAGAAAGCCCCTAATGATTGTAGTAAGACAGGTCTTCTCCTACAGAAATATAGGAAGTTGTCTTATGATGAATCAGGCTATTGATTCACTGAACTCAAGTCTGTTGACACCAGACACCATAAGAAGTGGCTTATCTGTAGCCCTTTGCTCAATCTGAAACATCCATGGCAAGGGAACAATCCAGACATCTGATAAGAGCTACTGTTTCTATCCTGCTGGTCTCCAAAGCCTACTTCTTGAGAGAAAGGATAGTGTGTGAATGTGTATGTAAGAGAGGAAGGGAGGGGGATTGAGTCAGCCCCTTCTGATATATACTCCATGCAATAATTGGCAATAGATTACATCAGAAAGAACTTGGCATTTGGAAAAATAGAAAGACTACAGCATAAAGGGGTGAAGCTAGAGGCAATGATCTGTAGATTTCAATATTTCCATTCAAGGCTTTGATCTTCCTCCCAAATTAGATACAGTCTGCCCCTAAGTGTTCTCCAGATGTTTTGATTTCAACTTCCATTTTAGGTAAGAGTTCTGGGGACCAAAGAATTCAAAGCATATATCAGACTCTTGATTGGAGAAGGTCCACATTGTTTCTTGTGCTCTCCCATTAAGCATAGCAACCTGGGTCCACTTATATAGCCGATCTACAGATAACGTAATAAATAATACAGACAGAATGGTTATCTTTTTAAAATATCGATTCATTGCCTTTCAGACCAAATCCTTCCCAAGGTGGATTGCTTTAGAACAATAAACACATAGAACATCAGGAAGAAAAAAAATCGATACAGCCACAATCCAAAACAAAAAATGATTAAACTTTGAAAGAAAACTATACATACTGTCTAAGCATCTTTCTTGGCCCCTGGAGGAAGAAGGTAGGGAGGAAAAAGGATGTTTGGGTGCATGGAGAGAGCAGAAAAATATTTGAAATTAGAAGTGGTATAGCCCACCTCGGTGAAGAAAAAAACACAATATATGAGTTAACCATTCCAGTGACAGCAAGGATTTTATTTTTTTAAAAAAGGGACATCTTAATCAAAAGTATAATCTGTATAGAAGGAAAATATTAAGCCACAATGCTTGATGCTGCATGCCACTCATCACCCATAGTCAGAAATTAAACTACTCTACTTCCCATATGGATATCAAGATGTACCTGTGGTATTCCTTCTTCTAGTATCGGTGTTAAAGACACAGCAGCTTTGACATAAAAGAAGCAGCCAATTCCAAAACAAAAACATGGGACAAGGAGACTGCCAGTTGGGATTTCAAGTATCCTACAAATCCCTGAAATTTCAGCTCAGCCCAGAAAGGATACCCATATTGAAAGCTCAGAATGAAAGGGAAGGCAAAGGAATTTTAGCCCTCCTCCCCCCAATGACCTAGTAGGGCATTGCTTCCTTCTCAATATTTTATGATCTTTTACCAGCTCAGTCTCATTTGCAGCCTCATCAGTATGAATTAATCTCTCTCCTTTTCTTTCTTCCCCTTCCATTTCCTCAGCAGGACTCCTAAACCATCAGAGTCAGGGGTGAAATTCAACTGGTTCAGACCGGATCGCACATACGGTAGCGGCAATATTAAATGGTTTGCAGAACCGGTAAAAACCACCCCTGGTTGGCCCCGTCTACCCCCACCTACTGCCTGCTCTCCTTGCACTGAAAAAGAGACAGCGGATGCAGGCTTCTTGCAGCAAAAATTACCAGAGTCGCTCTGCGCTGCCACCCTGTTCCATGCAATACACAGGCTGATCTTTAAGTCTGTTTTTTTAAAAAAATCCCCCATTTGGTCAGTTAAACCCCCAAAGGTACTGCGCTTTAGCATGTTCCCTCCCCCTACTCTTCCCGTCAAGTGCACTTTCAGGATGATTTGTGTGAGAAATTGCAATGCTTTCATCCTCTCCTATGTATCCTTTGGTATATTTTAGTTTTAAACCCACCTACATCAAGCCTTCTTTGAAACACACATGTTTCTTAATGTTCGCTCCTCTTTTCATATGAAAGAAAGACAGATAAGAGAGATAAGATGGTTCTAGATATCCCCTCGAAATGCTATCGATACACCACACAGTAGAACTTACTGTATCGAATCGAGTTGACCTTTTCCTTCTCAAGTGCAATGAATGTGTTTTGTTGCAGCCATTTTTGGGAGGGGAATTAATTTCCTCAACAGATTAAGTGGGGGGGGGGGGGCTTTTTGAAGAAAAGAGCAACAGATTTCATGAATCATTAAAAGCTTGTCTAAATTGAAATTTTTAAAAAACTTGAAAATATAGAACGTTTCATTCTCCCACATGAGCTCATTCTCTTACACACACTGCATAAATCAAGCTGCCTTTACTGCACTACTGAACAGCAGAATCAGAACTGAGAGAAGCGAGACTGTGAAGGAAGCCTAGACTCCCGTACCTGAAAGGGACTTTTCTTTGTTCCCAATTTCCTTTTGTCTCCTGTCCAATTAGAGGCAGGCTTTTATGAAACAGAGCCAGAGACGTTTTCTACAGTTTAATTAATATCCAGAAAAACAATGACTATTTTAAATGAAAGAAACTAAACAAAGAAATGTCAGAGTTTAGGCAGTGTAACTAGTATTTTGAGATAAACCCAGGAGCAAAACACAGCACACAGCACACAGAGCCTTTAGATAAATAACTGATAACTAAATGATTAGCGAAATAATTTAATCAGATCAAAAACAGCTCAATATAGTTAACTAAATATTAGAGGGGGGGAAATCAGCCTTAGCAACTGAAGTACTGAAATTTCTTTAATTATCACTCTTCCCCCCACTCCCTGTCTACTAATGCTGGCGCAGTTACAAGTTATGCATCTGAAACATTGCTCCCGATAAGTGACTACTCCCAAGATAAGAGGTGAAATGAGCACCCCAGGTTTGCAAACCGTCTGTTGCAAGAGGGAAGAGGGGATTGACCCCTTTCTCATCCTTTCCTTGAATTTGGTGCCATCAGGAATTCGACATGAGGAGGATGACTTCGTGGTGGGTTTTTAAATGCCCCTTTTCTCTTTCTCTCCAGCACAATGAAACATTCTGTGGCATTCAAATTAGTATTTTCTTTATTGGTTCATGGCAGTTCTGTGGTATATATCAGTGGTGAAATTCAAAAATTTTCCCTATCGGTTCTGTGGGCATGTCTTGGTGGGCACGTCTTGGTGATCATGTGACCAGGTGGGTGTGGCTGCACAACTGACTCACACACAATGTAAAAGCAGCTGGACTTCACACAAAATGCCTCCTGCAATAAGCAGGAACCTCACAGAGAGCTCAAAAACCAACTATCACACTTTACACAAAAATAACAAAAGCTGCTTTTGCATTGTGACTCACACACAATGCAAAAGCAGCTGGACTTCACACAAAATGGCCCCTGCAACAAGCAGAAACCTCATAGACAATCAGGCACGGATGATTGTCTCACAGCTGATTGGTAGTAAAAAAAATGCTTAAAAGTAAAAAAAAGAAGTTCCCATGATTACCCGGCACAGCTAATTGTTGCACAGCTGATCGTCAAGTTCCTATGGCACAGCGGCAGCAGGCAAAAATGTGCATGTGCGTGGCTGGCACATGGAACAGGGCAGCGGCAATGTGTTCAAGAAGCAGAGCAGTTCTGGTAATTTTCGCTGCAATGTGACTGAGTGGGCGTGGCCATGAGTGACATTGAATTGGCCACACCCATTCAGTCACACAACCCACCAAGCTACGCCCACAAAACCAGTAGGGAAAAAATTTGAATTTCACCCCTGATTCAGAGTCCAAAGGGTATAAATTGTCCCACATCCAGGCCAAACTACAGAGGAATACAAGGCTAAGGGCAGGAGGGCATAGTGTGATGGACCATTGCTGGCTTAGGCAGGGAGATATGTCTGGGAGGAGGAAAAGGAGAGGAAGATGAGAAAACAGCCTTTCTCTAAACACAGGTAAAGAGACACAGATTGAAGCCAATTTCAAGCCTATTCGGACACCTAAGTCATGGAGAAGACTGTCATTCCAGTAGGCCACTCCTCCTATATCATTCTCAGCAAACTAAACCATCCCAAATTAACAAAGCATAAAATTCCTATAATTGCCTATTATGCTAGGCCTAAACAACTGGCCTACATAATAAGGTGACCAGACGTCCCGCTTTTGGCGGGACAGTCCCGATTTTTAGCAATTTGTCCCGCGTCCCGCGGCGTTTCAAAAAAGTCCCAATTTTTCATTCTGCCTCCTCAGTCCCGCTGCCTCTTGAGCCCCAGCTGATGGCTAGAAGAAAAAAAAACTGTTTAAACTCTTGCCCGGGGCTTCAAAGGGCCGCCCTACAGGCAATCAGTGTAAAGAGTTTTTTTTTCCCCTAGCTAAGCTGCAGAAAGGAAACCGAAACCAGGATCTTTGGTGGAACGTGACAAAATGAAGCAGAGAGAGATTTATTTTTATTTTTATTTTTCCTCCCCAAAAAAGGTAGGTGAAAAACTGCAAACAATGGGAAATTTAGGAGGAGAGTTCAAGATTTTAAAACACAAAAGAAAAAAAAGCTGTATTTAACTAGGGAATTGTAATAATTGAGATACTATTAATTGTATATTGTGTTGAAAGCAGAAATGGTTAAGTTGTGGTTCAGAGGAATATATGGGGGAAATTATTTGGTTTATTATTATTGGTAAATATAATTAATTGATTTGTAAGAAATTGGATTGCATGGAAATAATAGGAATATTCATGTTCATATTGATTAATATACAAAAAAGATAGTTTTATAACTAATTGATTTATATTAAAATGTTGAATTTGTATTAAACAACTGTATTACATAATTACATAATTAACCAATGTGAGGATGGATATAAAAATAGATGACAATGGGAAGGGGTATAATATAGAATAGAAGGGAAAAATTGAATTTGATTAAGATTAGAGATGAGGATGAAGGGTAATATTGGTTTTTTTAAAAAAATAGATGAGGAATAAATATGGCAAAAAGGAAATATAGAAATTGTAAATTTAATTGAAGTGACTAAACACTGTTTAAATTTGTGAACTGGCCAAATACTCTGTTCAAAGAAAATAAATTGTATGTTTGTATGTGTGTTTCTAATTACTGCTATTTATTCATATTTGTTCTCTTTTATTCTTTAAAGTTTAACCATTCATTCTTTATCTTAATATCTTTATATTTGTTTGGGATTGGCTTTCTTCCCTTTCATCTTTTTTATTGTACAGCAATCTTTCTCCTCAAACCTACCACCTCTCTCTTTTCTTTCCTTCTTACTTTCTCTTCCCCCCCTCTTCTTCTCCTCCCTATTTCCTCTTCCTTTCTCCTTCTCCTCCTCTCTTCCTCCCCCTCTTACCTTCACTCCTACTCTAATTTCCCTTCCCTTCCTTCATCCCTCTCTATTGCTGTATCCTTTTATGCATATGGACTACTCAGAGGGCTGAAAAAGTTATTTTTGACTGGTCCTCGCACTTTTGACCAGTCCTCGAACTTACAACTGTCTTCACATTTTACGTTTTTTGCTCTATCTTATCACCATGGTGAAGAGAAGCAGTTGTGAAATGAGTGACATGGTTGTTAAGGATGCTACATGGGCATAAATGTGAGGATGGTCATAAGTGTGAGGACCAGTCAAAAGTGCGAGGACCTGTCAGAAATGATTTTTTCAGCCCTCTGGTTAGTCCTTTTGTGCATATGGACTACTTAGAGGGCTGAAAAAGTTATTTTTGACTGGTCCTCACACTTTTGACCAGTCCTCGAACTTACGACTGTCCTCACATTTTACATTTTTGCCCTATCTTGTCATCATGGTGAAGAGAAGCAGTTGTGAAATGAGTGACATGGTTGTTAAGAATACTGCACGGGCATAAATGTGAGGATGGTCATAAGTGTGAGGACCAGTCAAAAGTGTGAGGACCTGTCAGAAATGACTTTTCAGCCCTCTGAGTAGTCCCTATACACATAGCCATGGCCACCCGGTCACATGACCAGCTAGCCACACCTACCCAGTCACATGGCCTCCAAGCCACGCCCACACAATAAGTCACGCCCACAATGGTGTCCTTCTTACCAATGTTAAAATCTGTTCACCTTACCCTATACACATAGCCATGGCCACCCGGTCACATGACCAGCTAGCCACGCCCACCCAGTCACGTGACCAGCTAGCCACGCCCACCCAGTCACGTGACCAGCTAGCCACGCCCACAAAATAAGCCACGCCCACAATGTCCCTCTTTACCAATGTTAAAATCTGGTCACCTTACTACATAAACATTTAGAGTGATGACTTGATTCAGACAATGTGCTAAAATTATGGCTACAGAAGCTTGTATTTAGCTTTACAATGTGATTCCCTGTTACATAGCTGACTGATAATAATCAGGTATTTAAGCAACTGGATACACACATCAATTTTATACAACCTCTGGCTCCTTCCTGAGCTGAAAATTTTACTCCCTTCCACTTTTGTGACAGTAGTATACTATTGTCTAAGGTGACCAGACATCCCGCTTTTGGCGGGACAGTCCTGATTTTTAGCAATTTGTCCCACGTCCCGTGGCGTTTTAAAAAAGTCCCGATTTTTCATTCTGCCTCCTGAGTCCCGGCTGCCTCCTGAGTCCCAGCTGATGGCTAGAGGGAAAAAAACCTGTTTAAACTCTTACTGCGGGGCTTCAAAGGGCCGCCCTACAGGTGATCAGTGTAAAGAGTTCCTGGAGCAGATTTTTTCCCCCCCTAGCTATGCTGAAAACAAAGGCGAAAGCGAAAGCAGGGTCTTTGCTGCAACGTGACAAAATGAGGCAGAGAGAGATTTCTTTTTCTTTTTCCTCACCAAAAAAGGTAGGTGCAAAACTGCAAACAATGGGAAATTTAGGAGGAAAGTTCAAGATTTTAAAACACAAAAGAAAAAAAGCTCTATTTAACTAGGGAATTGTAATAATTGAGATATTATTAATTGTATATTAGCAGAAATGGTTAAGTTGTGGTTTGGAGGAATATATGGGGGAATTATTTGGTTTATTATTATTGGTAAATATAATTAATTGATTTGTAAGAAATTGGATTGCATGGAAATAATTGGAATATTCATGTTCATATTGATTAATATACAAAAAAGATAATTATATAACTAATTGATTTATATTAAAATGTTGAATTTGTATTAAACAACTGTATTACATAATTAACCAATGTGAGGATGGATATAAAAATAGATGACAATGGGAAGGGGTATAATATAGAATAGAAGGGAAAAATTGAATTTGATTAAGATTAGAGATGAGGATGAAGGGTAATATTGGTTTTTTTAAAAAAATAGATGAGGAATAAATATAACAAAAAGGAAATATAGAAATAGAAAATTTAATTGAAATAACTAAACACTATTTAAATTTGTGAACCAGCCAAATATTCTGTTCAAAGAAAATACATTGTATGTTTGTATGTGTGTTTCTAATTATTGCTATTTATTCATATTTGTTCTCTTTTATTCTTTAAAGTTTAATAATTCATTCTTTATCTTAATATCTTTATATTTGTTTAGGGTTGGCTTTCTTCCCTTTCATCTTTTTTATTGTACAGCAATCTTTCTCCTCAAATCTACCATCTCTCTCTTTTCTTTCCTTCTTACTTTCTCTTCCCCCCACCCTCTTCTTCTCCTCCCTACTTCCTCTTCCTTTCTCCTTCTCCTCCTCTCTTCCTCCCTCTCTTACCCTCACTCCTACTCTAATTTCCCTTCCCTTCCTTCATCCCTCTCTATTGCTGTATCCTTTTATGCATATGGACTACTCAGAGGGCTGAAAAAGTTATTTTTGACTGGTCCTCACACTTTTGACCAGTCCTCAAACTTACGACTGTCCTCACATTTTACATTTTTGCCCTATCTTGTCATCATGGTGAAGAGAAGCAGTTGTGAAATGAGTGACATGGTTGTTAATAATGCTGCACGGGCATAAATGTGAGGATGGTCATAAGTGTGAGGACCAGTCAAAAGTGCGAGGACCTGTCAGAAATGACTTTTTTCAGCTCTCTGAGTAGTCCCTATACACATAGCCATCGCACCAGGTAACCACGCCCACCCAGTCACATGACCTCCAAGCCACGCCCACAAAATAAGCCACACTCACAATGGTGTCCCTCTTTACCAATGTTAAAATCTGGTCCATCTGGTCCATTGTCCATACCTACAGCAGCCCTCTGGATCTGACAAATTTAGATGTATGAAAGTGAGCTGACATGATTAATATAAAAAACTTTTGATGATTCATCCATGATTTATTCCATTTATGTAAGTCATGGTTTAAAGTTTTTCCAGAAAAGACTGATTATGCAATTGCCTTGTTTCATTTATAGATTTATAGATGTCACAAAGAATATAAACATTCTATCTTTCTTTAAGCAGTGTGTCGTCTGTCCAACATCCTTCACCATTTGCAACATCATTCACATTCATATTAATATTGTTTCTCTAAACTTAAAATTATAATATATTAAACAATTAAACATTCTAAAGCTCTTCATTTTCTTCTTAATGTCTTCTAGTGATAATACCATATTAACATGAAACATCATTATTCTCATCATACGTAAAAATAATTTTCATCTTATTTATATCTCTATCTTAATATATTTTCTATTATTCCTTACACTTCTTCATTTCCAAACTCCTTTTTTATTCTCTAACCATTGATAAAATACTTCCCATATCATATGATATTCACTTTGTTTTTTTCCTTAATTGCTAATGTTAATCTGTTCATTTCTGCACATTCTAATATTTTCCTAATCACCTTCAATGGGGATCTCTTCAATTTTCCAGTGTTGTGCAGAAGAGTAAAGAAGATCCACCAAAAGCTGCTCGAAGTGACTCAGGTTTTGCTCACTAATTTGACAAAATTGGCAAATTGCAATATACTTTTTAAAAGCCGGTATATAGAAAGGTGCTTGAAATAAGTCAATCTTCCATCATTGGAAGAATTATCTCCATAATACTATAATTACTACAAGGATGGCAGCACTATAAATACTTCACACTTCAGCTTCAGCTTCACAATCAGCAAGCTAATATAGTCAGATATTAGCTTGCTGTTTGGGGTGGACAATAATCAAAAGGGAAGGCACAGATTTTACGTCTTTCCTTTACACTGACAAGCAACAGCTCTCCTGAGGCTTCAGGGAGGGCTTCATCTTTCCCAGCCTAACTAGGAATTGACAAAGATCAATATTTTTTTTGTATGCAAAGCAAGTCCTCTGTCAGTGAACTATGGCTCTTTCATCCAAACCCACTTAGGGGAGGTATAGATACCATAATACTGTTATGCCGTAACACTCACTTCTTAAAAATCATTTGGGGTGGAGGGGAGATGGTTCTTATTTATTATAAGTGACAAAGTTGTTGAGAAGCTGAATAAACTGTGATATGTCCAACATTGTCTGCCCTGGATGTTCATTAGTAACAATGTCTTGAGGACAGGGGAAAAAATCCCTAAATCATAGTTTATAAATGCTTTCACTGCTTCTTCCTGCTATTACCCCTGCCTAACTTTCACAATAGCCAAAAGCAGATTTAGTGATATATTGAATAAACTGAAATAATTTCTCAGTTAAACCTCATTCATTTCAAAATTTTGATGCAGCTCCAATATAATCTTATCAGTCAAATCTCTTGGTAGCATATGGTCCTTCAGCCTCAAGCTCTGCACTTATAGCATTAGAGATGCAAACATTGGGGTGGGGGTGGGGGAGTCTATTATATATCAGTTCATATCCAGCTTCTAAAAACACCCAATTCCTGGGAAGCTCATATACAGTGCCATATTCCCTAACCACAATATTCGGAAGTACTGTTGCATATGTAGCTAAAACACCATCACTCGCACACAAGAGGGAGCATCTGGTAGGCACAGGGAGGAAACACTTCAAAGGGTTGGGTAGGTGAGAAAGAATCCCTAAGAAATAGATTATGCCACTAAACGCATTGGGTGTTCTGATTTGCAGGAGGGGAGATAACCAACACTGGAAATCATACAAAAGAACAAATATAATGGTGTATTTTGAACAGATACCCCTGGTACAACATGATTCCATTTCCCAAATGAGACTCCTAGGAACCTTCAACAAGATTGGATGTTAAGACAGCCTTCCTCAGTCTGGCACCCATCCAGATACATTGGGCCACAATTTGCATTCTCAGCCTATTGAGCAAGTCTAGCAATTATTCCAGTGCTTTCTCCCCCACCCTATAACCAGCTGATTGCTAAAGTTCAGGAAAAAAAACACACAATCAGTAAGAATGACATTCAACCAGGAAGATATTTCAGGCTTTTGGAGAAAGGCAGAAAGATAGAAGGCAGTTAAAAAATGTGGACTGGCTATCATGACAATTGTTGGGCATGATAGGAACGAAGGAGAAATCTGAAGTTGTGAGGAAAGGGCATTTGCTGATAGGATTGGAAGGAATGGCTGCTGCACACCTGACTGCCCTAATTAGCCACCAGCTCGATGAATAAGAGCCTAGCTAAAAATATGCACAGAAAGGGAGAAGAAGAAAAGCAAAGACGAGTTGCTCTTTGAGAGAGCTGAAGGAATGGGGAGGGGGAAGAATGGGAGGAGGGAGAACCCAATAGGTGAATGTCTGTAAGAAACCTACTGAAACCACCCACTCCCATATTCTCTTTAGGTTTTACCAACTCCTCCCTTGTTGATGATATTTCCCATTTTTCACCTCTGCCCACACAAATCCTTTTATATCATCCGTTCTTCAGACACTGTGCACATATTTAAGTATCCAAAACATTTAATAGCCTCCCTGCCCTTATATTTTGGAAGCAGGACATTTTGAAGACAGAGCACAGAAGAGATACATGAGTGCATTTCCACCATTATTATTTTTTTTTGCAAGCAAAAAGCAAGGGAATTGGGTGGAGAACCTTTCTGAATCTTGTATTATCTACAGATCTGGCAGTGAACAGGCCAAAAGTGAAGGTCATGAGCTGTGAAAGCTCACCTTAATTAGGAACGTATTAAAGAAGAAACTATTCTTGCACATCCTATGAATGATCATCAGTGCTACTTCTATGTGCCTAGATAATGATAAGGCTGCAGTTATACCAAATTTCTCCAGAGTTTGTGTTTCACAGTGAAAGCACATTGTAAGTCTTGTCCAGCAGGTTATATTGCTCTCCTGATCTTGTTCATAACTCAATATTTATGAATATACATGCAGCTAAGTGCTTATATATGGAACAATAATTCAGAATCCTTTCTACTACATTTCTTAACCTCAAAATATCATCTGTGCTTTCTCAGGAATAAAATAGTGATGTTTCCATGGGCACTAACCACAGACAATTTCAGGAGTACAAACCAAACTTTATTTTTAACTAATGGGAAATATCTTCTGTAAATATGTGGGACTTACTGCAGCCATGTGGGTGTGTCTGGGTAGGCATGGCCATCTGAGCTCTTCCAGGTGAGTGGGTGGGTGTGGCCAGGTTGACGCGGAGGTTTAGATAGTTTGCATACCACTTACAATCTACCAATTAGAATTGTGCTCTCTCTTTAATTAAACACTTTAGCTTGTCAGAATAGTGCCTGAACATTTGCTTCATATTTTTGAGTTATGTAAGAATTAGAAGCTGTCGGAAGGAATTCCCCAGTTCGTTTCCTGGCTGGGAGCTGTCACTGACATTTGAAGAAAAAATTATACAGAAGCGAGCTGCCTGAAAGCAGGGATCTTTAATTCAGGAAGGCAAGAAAGGTAGAGACACAGCTCGAGCATTCCTGGGTTTGTAGACAAATTGTACAGGTACTGATTACATTTTATTCCTTTGAAGCTTTTGTATAGGCTAAGGATTATAAGAGTTTCTTTATTTACGGTGATTGCTCTGATTTTGGTTTTCCTGTCTTTTTGGTCTTGCTTGGTCTCCTGGGTTCTTCCTGTCCTGGGATTAATCTTGTCAAAAGGAAGAAGGGAAATTTGTATGGGTAATTGTGAGTAAATGTTTGTTTTTTGTATTGGGAATCTATGCTTTTGTCATTTCTAATGATCGCATCTGGCAGTTTTCCGGGGTTTTCCGTCTATTTTGTTATTCTTAATCTTGTACTATGTTTTCTTTTGTGATTAAGTGTAACGTCTTTTGGCAACATGTCTGGTTCTTCTAAGATTATGGCTTCATCTCTTTGAATGAAAATTCAAAATTCAAATGGAATTGAGGTTTAAAGGGATCTTGTTTTACTTCCTTCACTGTTCTGATTTTGTCAATTTTTGGTTATATTTCCAAAAATTTTGGGCTGGAGCAAATAATTGGTGTTAATTATTTCGCCCCCAGCACAATCTAATGTCAGAGTATACTTTGTATTCATGGTCAATTTGAACCATCATCAGAACCAATTGTTTTCCATTTGTGATTTGTTTTGAGGTAGTGGGGCAACAGTTTTTAAGGCAAGTGAGACATGGGGGAATAGAGTGACAGAGACAACACAGGGGAAGTCCAAGGACTCTGACTGCTACTATGCCTATAATGAGGACTTTCAACCAATGTAAGTCTGGTAGCCAAGAAAAGACAGGACAGGACAGATCTAGGGAGGGTTGGCTATGTCCAATGTTTTGTGCTAGCTCTTTGAGGTGTTTAATGCCTTTTTCTAGGAGTTTATGAGTTTTCTTTCAATTCAAAGTAACACATCCCCTTGAACTCTTCAAAGTCATGGTTGTGTCTTAATAAGAGGTAATCTATGGCTGCCCTGTTCTCCAGGGTTGCTTGCCTTACTTGCCTCAATTCTTTATTCAGGTCATCTAGAGCATGGGAGGTCGAATTCAAACTTTTTGCTAGGGTACATGCCAGGCTATTCAGGTTTCTAGAGTTTTGTGTTGCAAGCCCTGGCATTCCCACTAGTGATACTGCTAATGCTATATACTCAGCTTTTGTGAGTAGAGAGTCTTTGGAGTCGCAGTCTGAGTCCAAGATGTGAAAAGCTCTCTTGTGTCATCTCTGTAATGATAGCATCAATATGGCTAATCAGCCTAAGGTATAAGGTCCCCCTGTGGAATTAGCTGGGAGGTAGGAGTCAACCCTTAATCCACAGAGTATAAACCAACTAGGAGGGAGTTTTATGTAGCTGTAACAGAATGGAATGTTTTCTGTGTGGTTGCATGTACAGTCTGTGTGGCTTAGGTTGGTGCATTCCTGGACCTTTGGGAAGGAGCATCCACTGAGGTTAAAACATAAAGCTGTGTAAGTGGTTGCAATAACTTGGAGTATGTACATGGTGTGGTCTTTCATGTCAGAGGGGGGGTCCCCAGTTGAATATACTAGAGTATGAATTTGCCAATTGAAAAAACTTGAGTCTAGTGTGATTGAAGATAGCTTGTGGTGCTGAAGCTACTCCCTTTAAACATGTGAAGATATCTGTTATGGATTTTCCTCCAGCTAGGCAAAAGTCTGTATTGTTGAGAACTTCAGTAGCTAAGTACTCCCAAATATTCCCTTTGTCTGGAAAAAGGCTAAGTTCTAAGAAAAGTGTTACATAGGTTGCAAGCATAAAGGTAAAAATAGTTTTACAAAGTACAATCCCCATTGTTTTCTCCCTCCCCATCTTGTGAAATATTAAAGAAAGTTTCTAGGGTCCACTGTTCAGTTTCTGGGTTCCTTCTCAGTTTCAATGGTGGCACTTGAGAAAGTAAAGTTGGAGATGGGCTGTGATCCACCACAGCAGGTTTCCCATGTGTCCAGTGGATCCAGGAGTCTCTTTCTGCAACCTTGATGGCTGTCTGCGTGGTTAGCAAGACTTGATAGGGTCCTTTCCATCTGGATTACAGCAGTGAGGTTCTGGTGAAGAATTTGATCCACACCAATCTCCTGGTTCAAAGGGATGCAGAGCCTCCTCCAGGGGCAGTGTCTGTGTCAGGGCACTCTGCATCCACAGGATCTGTAGTCTTTTGTGTAGGGCTGTCAGATAAGAAGAGAGAACCATATCTCCCCTATCTAAACTGAGGGATTGTGGGTCTAGGCCTTGTAGTGTGTCAGGGGGATGACCAAATAGGATTTCAAAAGGGAAGATTCCCATATCTCATCAGGGTCTAGTTCTAATGTAAAAGAGTGCAATTGGTAGCACCTGTGGCCATGAGAGATGTGTCTCTTGGCAGAGTTTGCCCAGTAAGGTTTTCATCTCTTTGTTCGCTCTCTCCGTACCCCTAGAAGAAGTTGGGGAATATGGCGCGTGGAAGTTCTGGGTGATGTCAAGAGCTTGAAATATGTGGGTGAGGACTTGAGCTATGAAATGTTTGCCCCTATCCATGGCCAGAACACTTGGCACTCTAAATCTGAGCACAATATCTTTAAGGAGATGTCTGGCTGTTTCAAGGGCTTTTGCATGGCGGCATGGGAAGGCCTCCACCCAGTGAGTTAGTTGGTCCCTGCATACAAGAACATATTGATACCCATTTGCCCTTGGTAGCTGTATGTAATCCATTTGTACTTTTTTAAAGGGCCTTTGTGCCCAGGGTTTTCCCCCTTCATGGATGGATTTTCTTGAGGTGGTGTTATTTGCCTGGCAGGTTTTACAGATGCTTGCCACCCTTGTTGCCTAGCTATAGGCTCCTAGTGCATACCATACCTTCCTCACAGCATCTACCATGGTTTGGGTCCCACAGTGACCCTTAGTGTGTACCTCTGACAAATTAATATAAGGAGGCGAAGTGGGGCTATGGGCCTGCCATCTGGGACCCTCCAAAATTCTTCTTTAAAGGCTGCCCCTAACTTATTTTCCCATTGTTTGGCCTCTCCATTGTCCAGAAATTCTTTGTAAGGTACTTCAGGGTTGATTGTTAATGCTGGTGCCATGAGGTTGTGAGGGAGAGGTTTTGTTGCTACCCATTTGGCTGTACTGGTTTTACTTGGTTACTGTGGAGTCATCCTTTTGTTGAGCTCTACAGTGGATGACTGCCAAGGCTTTTGGTTGAATGGCTTCTAATAATTGAGCTACTAGTTTTGCGTGTGCAATTTGATGTCCAGCTGATGTTAAAAAACCCTGCTGTTTCCACAAGGCTCCTGTTGCATGGCAAACCCCAAAAGTGTATCTGGAATTGGTCTACTAAGATGTTAGTAGACTGGTTCCCCACAGCTTGGCAGGCTTTTGTTAAATCCATAAACTCTGACGTTTGAGCGCTATGCGAGAGAGGGAGGGGGGATGCCCAGACGACCTCATGGAAGATTACAGTAGCTCCTGCAACTCTCTTGCCTTCATGCATGTAAGAGGATCTGTCAGTAAAAAGTTCTATGTCCAGGTTTTTCAGCAGGGCGTCTGTCAAATCATGTCAGGGCAGTTCGGCATTGTGAACTAGATGAAGGCAGTCATGAAGATTTTCTGTTCTGTGGGAAGTAGTGTGACTGGATTTAAGGTAGTGCATCTTTCAAATGTGATGTGGTCTGATGTGAATAGTTTAGCCTCGTATTGAGCCAGATGCTGCTGAGTGAAAGCTTGAGTCTGGGATTTTAAAAGGATTGCAAAAACCTCATGCGGAACTTTCAAAAGTAATGGATGTCCTAGTACTAAATCCTTAGATCTTTTTACAATTTCCACCGTCTTTTTGTCTTTCAATTCTCATTTTCCTGTATCTTTCCCTCTCTTTTCCATTTCCTTACGTTCCTGCTCCTTTTCCTCTTTGATCGTAGACAAAGTTCGCTATTCTGCACAACTCACATATTTCCAAAGCGAACCAGTTTGACCCGATCCACTGGAAATTGTCGCAGATGTCACCAGCTGATTGGTCGACACAAGCAGAGGCAAGAATTTTTTGGTCTTTTGGGCAGCTGAGGTCTAGATGGATATATGTTATTGCTGCCTCAGAGAGATGGACCTAATATGCATCGGGGTTTTCTTTCTCTCTCTGGGTCGTTCTTTGAAACTCAGACCAATTTAAAGGCTCTTCCCCTATATCTTCCAAGGCTTCTAATAAATTTTCCTTTGCCCTAGTGTATATGTCCTAATAGTTGGTGTCATTGTAATCCCAACTGGGATGTTCTAGTAGCCAGGCAACTCATACAGGAGCTCTTTGTCCTGGCGTGGGTATAGCTGGCCGTCTGGCTATCTCATCTGTTTTTTCAAATAATTTTAGCAGTTCGTCTTTGGTTAAAAAGATAGGTAATAGCTGGGTCATATCTCCCCAAAATGGATTATGGTTATCCACTATTGACTTTAATGTCCAGATTACTGTTTGGGGGTCAGACCTAAAGGTGGAGTTTCCCTTTTCCAAATTACTAGGTTAGATGCTGAGAATGGCATGTGTGTTAGAATGTATTCCAGCGGACTTCTTGTTCTTCCTGGAACTGGTTTGCTCAATAAGGGGGCAATGACTTTTGCCTCATATTTGTTTTCTAGAGAGGAAGGATTCTCTGTTGTGGCTGGCTCCTTTTTTCCTGTGAGATCTTTAGATCAGGACAATTCAGCCCAGCAGTACCAATAGGATTAGGGTTAGGGTTACTTTTAAGGTTTGAAAGTCAAAAGTATCATTTTCTGACCAAATCTGTTTCCCTGTGTCATCTCTCAGCAAAGCCCATTTCCTACATATGTTTTTTGCTATCTTCTTTTTCATCCCGGCCAAGACCGGCATCTGCCATTCATCCCAAACCCCAAGCAAATCTCCAAGGGGGGTTTCTATCAAGACCCTCAAGCTACAGCTTCCCATGTTCCCTCTCTGATATGGGGTTCACTTTGGCTTAGCTGTGTCATCAAGCTAATCAGTTTGCGGACCAAAAAAAACCTATCTGGGGGAGACTCTGGTTCCCTTACAGAGTATGTGCACTCCCCTCAAAGGGAACCCAAGCCAATGGTTTTCAGACTGAAGAAAAAAGAACAATCCAGGAGGACTTGCTGCCCCCTGGCATCAAGTACTGGCCCTCCTTCAAGTTTCCTAAAGTTCCCTAAAGTTCAGGGCTTTGCTTTCATAATTTACACAGGGTTTTCACTCCCCCCATACCTGCAGTTGTGTCCCACTCGACTTTTTACCTTTAAACAGAAGGTGCCACATCTGGCGACCCCCCTTGCTTTCCCTGTCCTGTTGGTCACGGCTCGGTGGAACTAGCAGTAGGGGTATGGCTAGAGGTCAACCAGACAGGTGGGATCCAGCTGCTATCGAGGGTGAAGCCCCCACCCCACACACATACACACACTTTTTCATTCCACTCAATTCTAGGGATTTTAATTTAAAGCGGTACTTACCTACTTTCAGGCAGCTGTTGAATGCAAGGCTCAAGGACCCCCTTTATTACCCGATGCCTCCCGGGCAGGGTCTTTTTTCCTCAGACAAATAAGTTCTGTGCTGGGTGTGTTGCAATCTCCGGGCCCCATTCTGTGGCTGGGTTGGCTGGGAGTCGCTCTGTGGTCGCCAATTGTCGGAAGGAATTCCCCAGTTCATTTCCTGGCTGAGACCTGTCACTGACATTTGAAGAAAGAATTAGGTATAAGTGAACCGCCTGAAAGCAGGGATCTTTAATTCAGGAAGACAAGAAGGCAGAGCTCGAGCATTCCTGGGTTTGCAGACAAATTGTACAGATATTAATTTACATTTTATTCCTTTGAAGCTTTTGTGTAGGTTAAGGATTATAAGAATTTATTTACAGCAATTGCTCTGATTTTGGTTTTCCTGTCTTTTTGGTCTAATCTTGCTTGGTCTCCTGGGTTCTTCCTATCCTGGGGTTAATCTTGTCAAAAGGAGGAATGGAAGTTTGTGTGAGAAATTGTGAGTAAATGTTTGTTTTTTGTATTGTCTGGAATCTATGCTTTTCTCATTTCTAATAATTGCTTCTGGCAGTTTTCTGGGGTTTTCCGTCTATTTTGTTATTCTTAATCTTGTACTATGTTTCCTTTTGTGATTAAGTGTAATGTCTTTTGGCAACATGTCTGGTCCTTCTAAGATTATGGCTTCGTCTCTTTGAATGAAAACTGTTGTCTGGTTCTGTGAGGTTTAAAGGGATCTTGTTTTACTTCCTTCACTGTTCTGATTTTGTTAATTTTTGGTTATATTTCCCTAAAACATGCTACAAAGCTAAATAGGGAAAAAAAGTTGTAAACTGGGCGCTAGGAAAAATTAGACTTTTTAAATTGGAGACTTGGCTTAGTAGTCACTTTAACATAATAATGAATCTGAGAATGGTGAAAAATATAATTTCAATCTAACAGTAGTTGTGCTAAAAAAGGAATATCCCCTTGTGGGGATTGCCATTTGCTGTGAACTTAACCAGCAATTGCTTTTTTTAAATAAGCAGTGAAAACTTCACCCCTGCCTGTTTATCATCCTAAAAGCTAGGAGGGATTGAAATTGTCTTCATGTCCAAACCAGCTGCTGTTTCAATGGCATTTTATTTCTTTTATTATAATTAAAAAATAATTATATCTTCTTCCTAAGTGTTGTAACACTGAATTGTAACCAAAAGTGTTTTCAGTGGGAGCAAATGAAGCGAATGAGTGCAATGCTCCCTTCCTCATTTTGTCTTCACTCCAATAGGACCATCACAATCTGAATGGTGCTCAGAAGGGATATCAACGAATGGAGCACAGCTGTACTACTGTGTTCTTTTGTGCATCTATCTGGGCTCTCCTCAGTCAAAGAACAAAATTGACTTTCATAGTGTGGAAATCTTTATAAAAAAACCTTCCCCCCTCCTTTTGAGGCAACTATTGTTATTGATTCATGAATATACAATAGCTGAGCAATGCAGCTGCATTGATTGACTGAATTGATGAAGTGCACCAAGCTAAAATGCCGCATGCAAGTATTGAAGAGCTCAATTAACCAAATGAGACTGCTGAATTTTGTGACTAATTCAATTACAATGAATTTAATCCCTTGAGCAATTTGCATTATTGGTTAGAGTTTACCATTTTAACTCAAAAGCCTGGAATGTATCATTCAAGGGGATGTCACTTCTCACATAATCAAGCAGAGGAAGTCCTCAGCTTACAACCTTAATTGTGACTAGACTTTCTGTTGTTAAATAAGAGAGTTACATCTGATTTTTATGATCTTTGTTGCCATGGTTGTTAAGCAATCACTCCAGTTGTTAAGTGAATCATGCAGTTGTTAAGCAAATCTGGCTTTTTCCTGACTCGCTGCTCAGACAATCCTACAGAATGGGATCTAGCAATGTGATTGGATGTACTGAGTGCCTATCATTTTTCCTCTGCAGTCCTAGTCCCGGCCTCTGGTTGCTCCTGTCAGTCTTTTTCACTCAGTGGATTGGACCAGACCTGAGTGCCTTATTCTCTTATTCATAATTAGCAATTGCTAGTTTTCTCTTTATTTAGTTATTTTTTCTTCAAATATTTTGTTTGCTGTTTGCTTTTTATTAGAAACCGCATTTCTGGTTTGCCTTTTGCCTCCGAAATGCCGCCTTTTTTTCGCCCAGCTATCAGCTGAGGGGCGCGTTTCCGAATTTTTGCTTATTTTTTCCAAATTTATTTTTCTAAATTGCTTCTGTGGAGAGCTGTGCTTCGAGGGACATCTTGACAAGCAGCGGCTTCGGAGTTTGACTTCAGTGAATCGCCGAGCCGCTTGATCGCCTCTTTGACAGCTGAGAAGCACTTTCAAGTAGCCAAGCTGAGAGGCACTTTTTTTCCTGCTGATTGCTTGTGCTGCGGGTGGTGGAGTTGGGGTCCTTTAGCCAAGACAAGTACCACACCGTCGCAGCTTCTCCCTATTAATTCGCGGCTCCAGGGTCCCTGCCCGCCAGTGGCATACCTTGATATGTAGTTTCCATTGGCGATGGTTGGAACTCCCGCCATTTTGCTTCGCCCGCCATTCTAATGGCTGAGGCAGCAATATTACGCTGGTGATTTTATGGCTGTCAGTTCCTGCTGACAGCTTGTTTATTGATGAGAGCATTACCATCCATGGTTTTCGCTTTCATGCTTACTGAATTTAATTGTTTATTATGGTGTTTTTTAATATGAAGATTTTTCTTCAGATTCACAGGGAGGTGCAGAGTGAAATTGTTCTCTTGGATTCCTGCAGTTCCCTGATTCTCCAGCGGGCAGGCTTTACCTTCTCAAGGGAAGTGAATTGTTAATAGATCATATTTACTGTTATATCTTATTTACAAAGAAAATAATTAATTTACAAAAAAATATATTAAATATTAATTAATAATAATAATAATATTAAAATATATTAATTAATTCAGCAATTGATTGAAATCACCATTAACTTTAACTTATCATTAGTTATGGCTGATTCTGCTCTTTCTTCAGATATGGAGATGGAAGTTTCCTCCATAAGGGCCCCTTCTCCCAAACCTGTTGGGAAAAGAAAACAAAAATCAAATAAAGGTTCCAAAGCAGGCTCCAAATCCACGAGCCTCCAATGTGAATTAATGGATAAGGATGCCATGAGGTGCCATAATGCCTTGGAAAAGCAATTCAATAAGGCAAGGGCCACTATTCAACCTGAGGGCCCGTCTGTTCCACTTACAGAGGACAATGTAGTTATTTCCACTGTTCCTCTTGTTTCTCAAACCCAAGAGCCTAATTTGATCAATTGGTCACAGGCAGTGGTGGGATTCTGGAGGTTCTAGGGGGTTTGGCCGAACCCTTTGTTAAATTGCTGGCTCACCCCGCCCCTTGCCCCGCCCCTCTGCGCTACTATTTATTGCCAATAAATGGGGCGAGCGAGCCAGCAATTTAACAAACGGTTCAGTGTTTTTTTGTAATTTATTGGCCCCGCAGCACACCGAACCGTTTGTTAAATTGCTGGCTCGCCCGCCCCTTGCCCCGCCCCTCACCCCGCCCCGCCTCCCAGCCGCGCGGCGCCAGCCTACCATAGCCAGGGGTAGCCAATTGTGGCTCTTTTACAACCTGTGGACTTCAACTTCCAGAATTCCTGAGACACCTTGGCTGTCTCAGGAATTCTGGGAGTTGAAGGCCACAGGTTGTAAAAGAGCCACAATTGCCCACCCCTTCCCTAGCCTGAGTTCCACTGCCTGGGATCCACGTGGGCTGCCACGTGGTTCCCCACCGGCTCCGGATGCAAGAGAGCAGGATGGAGAAAGCAGCTTCCACGCCTTCACTCACCCTCACTCTCTGCTCTGTTGGATCGCCGGCCGTTCGCTTACCCCGCCCACTCCTAATCTATTGCTGCCTCCAGAATCCCAGCTGATGGCTAGAGGAAAAAAAACTGTTCAAATTCTTGCCGTGGGGCTTCAAAGGGCCGCCCTATAGCCAGTGGTGGGATTCTGCCGGTTCTAGGAGCTGAACCGTTTGTTAAATTGCTGGCTTGCCCCGCCCCTCCGCACCACTATTTATTGCCAATAAATAGTGGTGGGCGAGGGACGGGCGAGCCAGCAATTTAACAAATGGTGTTTTTTTGTAATTTTATTGGCCCACGGAGCTTCAGCATAGGCTAATTAGCCCTTGCTTAGATCGGCTCCCGAGTCTCAGCTGATTTGTCTCAGCTGTTTTGCTCAGGGCTCTGCTGCTTGCTGGAGCAATTTTTTTTCCTCCTAGCTATCCTAAAAAACAAAACTGAAACTGCTTTGCTGTTGCTGCAAGGTTGGATAATTAGGCAGGCAGATTTCTTTTCTTTTTCCTCACCAAAAAAGGTAGGTGCAAACAATGGGAAATTTAGGGAAAAAGAGGAGAGTTCAAGATTTTAAAACACAAAAGAAAAAAAAGCTCTATTTAACTAGGGAATTGTAATAATTGAGATACTATTAATTGTATATTTCTGAAAGCAGAAATGGTTAAGTTGTGGTTTGGAGGAATATATGGGGGAAATTATTTAGTTTATTATTATTGGTAAATATAATTAATTGATTTGTAAGAAATTGGATTGCATGGAAATAATTGGAATATTCATGTTCATATTGATTAATATACAAAAAAGGTAGTTATATAACTAATTGATTTATATTAAAATGTTGAATTTATATTAAACAACTGTAATATTACATAATTAACCAATGTGAGGATGGATATAAAATATATGACAATGGGAAGGGGTATAATATAGAATAGAAGGGAAAAATTGAATTTGATTAAGATTGGAGATGAGGATGAAGGGTAATATTGGTTTTTTACAAAAATAGATGAGGAATAAATATGGCAAAAAGGAAATATACAAATTGTAAATTTAATTGAAATGACTAAACACTGTTTAAATTTGTGAACCAGCCAAATATTCTGTTCAAAGAAAATACATTGTTTGTATGTGTGTTTCTAATTATTGTTATTTATTCATATTTGTTCTCTTTTATTCTTTAAAGTTTAACAATTCATTCTTTTATCTTAATATCTTTATATTTGTTTGGGGTTGGCTTTCTTCCCTTTCATCTTTTTTATTGTACAGCAATCTTTCTCCTCAAACCTACCACCTCTCTCTTTTCTTTCCTTCTTACTTTCTCTTCCTCCCACTCTTCTTCTCCTCCCTACTTCCTCTTCCTTTCTCCTTCTCCTCTCTTCTTCCCTCTCTTATCCTCCCTCCTACTCTAATTTCCCTTCCCTTCCTTCATCCCTCTCTATTGCTGTATCCTTTTATGCATATGGACTACTCAGAGGGCTGAAAAAGTTATTTCTGACTGGTCCTCGTAAGTCCTCGAACTTACGACTGTCCTCACATTTTACGTTTTTGCCCTATCTTGTCACCATGGTGAAGAGAAGCAGTTGTGAAATAAGTGACATGGTTGTTAAGAATGCTACAGTGGGCATAAATGATGACCAGTCATAAGTGTGAGGACCAGTCAAAAGTGCGAGGACCTGTCAGAAATCACTTTTTTCAGCCCTCTGGGTAGTCCTTTTGTGCATATGGACTACTCAGAGGGCTGAAAAAGTTATTTTTGACTGGTCCTCGCACTTTTGACCGGTCCTCGAATTTGCGACTGTCCTCACATTTTACGTTTTTGCCCTATCTTGTCACCATGGTGAAGAGAAGCAGTTGTGAAATGAGTGACATGGTTGTTAAGAAAGCTACATGGGCATAAATGATGACCAGTTGTAAGTGCGAAGACCGGTCAAAAGTGCGAGGACCTGTCAGAAATCACTTTTTTCAGCCCTCTGGGTAGTCCTTTTGTGCATATGGACTACTCAGAGGGCTGAAAAAGTTATTTTTGACTGGTCCTCGCACTTTTGACCAGTCCTCGAACTTACGACTGTCCTCACATTTTACGTTTTTGCCCTATCTTGTCACCATGGTGAAGAGAAGCAGTTGTGAAATGAGTGACATGGTTGTTAAGAAAGCTGCACGGGCATAAATGTGAGGATGGTCATAAGTGTGAGGACCGGTCAAAAGTGCGAGGCCCAGTCAGAAATGACTTTTTTTCAGCCCTCTGAGTAGTCCCTATGCACATAGCCACGCCCACCCGGTCACATGACCAGCTAGCCACACCTACACAGTCACATGACCAGCTAGCCATGCCCACCCAGTCACATGATTGCCAAGCCACACCCCCAACTAAGCCACGCCCACAGAACCTGTTGTTAAAAAAATTGAATCCCACCACTGGTCACAGGGTGATATTATTCTTGTACCGCAAGGTCAAGATTTATCTTCTATTCAAGGCGAACATGTGTTGCAGGGTTCTCTGCCCATACCGTCCTCTGTACCTATTCAGGCCCCTCAGGCTACTCAGCCTTCGATGGTTGCCGGATTGGCTAATGTGGGGGTTGGTAATTCTACTCCTGCCATGGACTTTCAGTCTATTTTGTCCCAGGCATTTGCCAGTATTTTTCAAGATGGATTGCATCAGCAATCACTCTTGGGCACCCTTCCAAGCACCTGGATCTATTCCAGCTGCACCCAAAGTACAACCATCCACCAGCTATTCTTACAAACAACCTGAGTATTTTGCTCAGGATGATGAATACCTTGACGAATTTGAACTTTCTGACGATGATGAGGAGTTTCAGGAGAAGCCTTCGATCCCGGGTCTTTTTAGGCCCACTCTATTTAAATCTCTTTTACATAAGGCAAAAGTGGCAACCAAAATGGGCAAAGCTCTTGACCCGGCTTCTTCTTCTCAAGATCAAGAGAATCCTAATGACTCCTTATTTAAATTACCACAAACTGACATTGACTTTGTTCCATGCCCTGATTTGTTCTCTCAAGTGATTTGAAAACCCTGGGAGAGACCAGGTTCTATTTCAGGCCCCTCGGGTCATCACAAGATGTACTGTGCTGCTCCAGAGCTTGATGCCTTATTGAACTTACCTGTAGTTGATGAGCCTGTTGCCAGTCTTGTCTCTCCATCTGTTTTGGCAGGCGATGTAGGAGATGGCCTGAAGGCGGAAGATAAGAGAACTGAACTGTCCTATAGGAAGACACACCAAGCAGCAGCCTGGGCCATCAGAGCTGCTACATCTGCCTCATTCTTTAATAGGGCGTCGCTTATCTGGCTTCGCCAGCTCCGAGACAGATTGCCTCCTGAAGAGGCCCATATTCACCAAGATGTCACCAAATTGATTGCTGCAGCTGAGTATTCTGCAGATGCCTCCTTGGATGCGGCCAAATTCGCATCCAGGGCCTTGGCTTCCACAGTGGTTTCTCGCCATCTTTTATGGCTCCGTCATTGGAGAGCCGACTTAAAGTCAAAGTGGAAACTTACCACTGCTCCTTATAAAGGATCTGCTCTTTTTGGTCAAACCTTGGAGCCGGCCTTGGTGGAAGGGCGCGATAAAAAGAAGGTTCTTTCTTCTTCTTACAGGCGTCAGGACTGTCGCTTTACACCTTACGCGAGGCAGCTCTTTCGTGCCGAGCCAGGACCCAGCGGGTATCAATTTCAAAGACCTTCCATACAAGGGCAGTACTTCTCTTCTGACCGATTGTCCTTTCGGGACAGAGGCAGACGCCAGACAGCCTTTAAGCGACCATTCCGGGGCTCCGGATTTCGCTCCTTTAGGCGTGGTAAGTGACTCACCGGCCTCTTTTCCCATAGGCGGTCGTCTTCAACAGTTCTACCATCAATGGGACACCACTTCTACAGACGCCTGGATTCTTCGCACCATCACAACTGGCTTGACTATAGAATTCATCTCCCCTCCTCTGAGTTGTTTTCTTCAGTGCCCCCTGTTGGCTTCCCTTCAAATGAGGCATCTCATGGAGCTAGAGATCCAACATATGTTGGATATACAGGCCATCGAGCCGGTTCTGGAAGATCAGGTACGAACCGGATTTTACTCAATAGTGTTTCTGGTTCCGAAGAGCTCGGGGGGATGGAGAGGGATTCTCAATTTAAAACAGCTAAACCAGTTTGTGTTGTACCGGCGCTTCAAGATGCATTCGCTCCGGTCCATTCTGGGATGTATCCGACGAGGGGACCTCCTACAATCCATCGATATCAAGGAGGCTTATCTTCACGTACTGATACATCCCAATTACAAGCGATTCCTCAGATTTGCTTACAACGAACGGCATTATCAATACAAGGCCATGCCGTTTGGACTGTTGTCGGTGCTGAGAACCTTTACAAAAATTCTAGTGGCTTTGGCAGCCTCGTTGAGGGAACGTTCCATCTGCATCGTCTGCTACCTGGACGACATCCTGCTGCTATCGACCTCTCTCTCACAAGCTCACCGCGACAGAGTGTGTGTTATTCAGACCCTACAAACTCACGGCTTTGTCCTCAATCTGGACAAGAGCCATCTTGTTCCAACAACGTCCATTCTACATCTTGGAGCGACTATAGACTCATTGCTAGGCCTTGTCTTTCTATCCCCGGACCGTCAGTCAAGTATCAAGGACATTGTGAACCAGGTGCTGTCACAAACTTCTGTACCACTTCTTCTGCTGTCCCAACTGTTGGGGAAGTTAATCTCATGTATACACATTGTACCATGGGCACGTCACCACTCACGTCACCTACAGTGGTTTCTCCTTCCCTTCCAGGTCAGTAAGAGTCGTCCACCAAATTCCGGGTTCCACGTCAAGTAAAGCAGTCTCTCCGTTGGTGGGTCTCTCCAGCCCTGTCATCTGGGACTCTGTTTTTCGAGCCTCACAGGGTCACGGTAACTACGGACACCAGTCTTTATGGCTGGGGCGCTCACTTGGACTCAACCTTCGCTCAGGGGACCTGGTCTCCCCTAGAACGACAACACAGCATCAACTGATTAGAGCTCCGGGCGGTGCGCCTAGCGTTGATAACTTTACATCCCTAATAAGGAACAAACATGTACTCATATTGACAGACAATATGACTACAAAGGCTCATCTCAATCGACAGGGGGGCATGAGGTCCAAAGAGTTGATGGTGGAGACAGACCTACTGATGTCGTGGGCAAAACAACATCTCCATTCCATAAAGGCGGAGCATATTTCAGGCAAGTCAAACCTCCAGGCAGACTATCTGAGCAGGGATCGCCTGGATCCATTGGAGTGGCGCCTGAGCCCTCAATTGTTCCAGGAAATAGCGAACAGATTCAGCATGCCAGTAGTCGACCTCTTTGCAACGTCTCAAAACACTCATCTTCCTCGGTATTTCACTCGTTTTCCGTCTCCAGGAGCAGAAGGACACGATGCCCTCAGGGCCCAGTGGCCAGAAGGTCTACTATATGCATTTCCCCCAATTCCAGTCATTCCGGGGGTGATCAGGAAACTGCTTCTGGAACACACAGATCTTCTCTTGGTGGCACCCTATTGGCCTCGGAGGGCGTGGTTCGCCGATTTTCAAGATCTTTTAGTAGGGATGCCATGGCGGATTCCTCTCAACCAACTGTCGCTGAGCCAGGGTGCCGTTCAACACCCAGATCCAGGTTGGCTCCGTTGACCGTCTGGCGCTTGAAAGGATAATGCTACGTAAAGACAACGTTCCTTCTGAGGTTATTGCTACTATTCAAGCTGCCAGGTGGCCATCTACAGTCCACATTTACAACGCGTCCTGGAAAATTTTTGCTCAATGGGCTGCTTCTAACCTTGTGGACCTTACCTCTGCTTCTGTCTCCGACATTCTTCATTTTTTTCACTCAGGGTTTGATGAAGGCCTTGCCCCGTCTACTTTACGCCAACAGGTGGCAGCTTTAGCCACTGTGTTGTCAGGGGATAGTCACCAGCAATTGTCTCATGATTGGAGAATTCGATCCTTTCTTCAAGGAGCTGCAAATCTTAGGCCGGCTGTGATCCACTGATATCCTACCTGGGATCTCCATTTGGTATTACAAGCTCTCACATTGCCACCATTTGAGCCTCTTGGGTCAACTTCATTACGTTATCTGTCGCTGAAAGTGGCCTTCCTATTGGCAGTGACTTCGGCTCATAGAGTGTCAGAGATAGCAGCCTTTTCCATTCAACCTGATCTCTGTGTTTTCTTTCCTGACCGCGCAGTCCTTAGACTGGATCCTGCTTTTATGCCTAAAATAAATTCCATTTTTCATCGACCTCAAGAGATCGTCCTGCCAAATTTCTGCCCAGATCCACGTCATCCACTTGAAAGGACATGGCATACATTGGACGTATGTAGGGCCCTGCGACGTTACATCCGACGTACATCATCATTTTGAAAAACTGAAGCCCTCTTGGTGTCGTTTTTGCCTTCTTCAATGGGTCAAAAAGTTTCTTCTGCTACTGTGGGGAGATGGCTCAAGGCCTGTATATCCAAAGCATGTGAAGTACAAGGGGCCCTTGTTCCTGAGGGCATTTTGCCTCACTCCACTAGGAGTACAGCTACATCTGCTGCATGGGCTACCCAAGCTTCGATTGATGAAATTTGCAAGGCGGCCACCTGGTCATCCCTTTCATCATTTGCATGTCATTATAGATTAGACTCATTTGCTTCTGCTGAAGCTTCCTTCGGCAGGCATGTATTACAATCAATAATTACCCCAACGGTTCAGGAGATGGCTGCGACTCCCTCCCAGGACTTGTAGCGTGGGCATGTCCCATTCTGTAGGATTGTCTGAGCAGCGTCAGGAAAATGGACATTGTCCTACCTTTTTATGCTCGCTGCGAAGACAATCCGGCCCACCCGTTCGCAAGCCATCCCCTGCCATAGGGGGTGTGTTTCCTTTCATTCCTCTGCAGGTGCTCGCCTTACGTGATGAAAACCGTTCCAGTCTGACTACATTGACAGCTTCGTGAAAAAGACTGACAGGAGCAACCAGAGGGCGGGACTAAGACTGCAGAGGAAAAATGATAGGCACTCAGTACATCCAATCACACTGCTAGATCCCATTCTGTAGGATTGTCTTCGCAGCGAGCATAAAAAGGACGTTCAGGTAGGACAACGTCCATTCCCCCATTGACTTTGTGTGTTAGAAGACAACTGAGAAGGTCGCAATCACATGACCCCAGGACACTGCAACCAACATAATTACATGGAGACCTGAATTTGGATCACATAATTACGTGGATGTTGTGACAATTAAAAGGAATGGTTGTAATTCACTGTTTTCAGTGCCATTGTAACATCAATTGGTGGCCAAATGAATGGTTGTAAGTCAAGGACTACCTGTAACAGTTCCACTTACCGAAGTGGCTTTCATGATGTCCCGCCAGAGGGGAGCATCATTGTCCTGCTCAGCAATCTCCAGCAGGTTGTCCAAGACTACTTGGCCAATCAGATCATGATGGGAGAAGCGGTCAAAATCATAGACACTAAAATGAAGCTTACGCTGAGATTTACATTACCACAACTTACATTAAATACCACAGCATTCAGACGATACGTTGTTAATATAGCTAAATCTGGATCTATTGTGTATAAAAAGTGTATAAAAAGATGCAGCAGATTTACAGATTTTACAGATGAAATCTTGAAAAAAAGCATACAAAAGCTTGATGGCACCTGCCGTAACGTGCCTTCCAAAAAGATAGCAGGTGCACTTTTATTCTTTAGAACCAAAATTGGATATACGCTTGATTTAATAATCTGCTTCAATGTGCCTGTAACTGTTTCAGTGTGAGATCTTTAATTAGTACTAACTTTTCACTTCTTAGAATATGGACAAGAAACACGAGACACGTGGAGAAAGCTCCATGAACTGTGATATGCTGGAGGTTCAGTTGAGGAGAACTGATTATATAGTTGGCAGATAATCATTTCTTCTTCCTTTGTTTATGAACCAGCAACATTGTTATATTACAGCTGTGTGCCTCCTATGCTACTGTGCTTTCTCTTTTTCCAAAGACCCACTAAAAACCTCTAACCCTAAGCATCTTGGAAGCTGAATGCAATGAACAAGTGAACAGCCTACTTATCCATATAGTATGTCTATGATTATATTCTGAAGCCAAAACTTATTTTTTAAAGGACTGCACCTGTTAGAATCCACCCAAAACTTTTCAAGCAGCACTGTGTTTCACAATACTATATAATAGTGTTTCACCACCTTGGCAACTTTAAGATGCCTGGAGTTCAACTCCCAGAAATCCCCAGCCAGGTGGCTGGGGGAGTTGGAGTCCAGGTATCTTGAAATTGCACAGGTTGAGAAAGACTGGTATAATGAATCAATTATGTATTTATGTGTGGGTCTCATGATGTCAGTGTTGCACTCAGGAGACCTAGACTATCATCTGGCAACTTGCATTATTTTCATTGTCTTCTACAACTTTAGTTGTAGAAGTTATTCTTGATATTTTGATTTTCAGAATGGGAATCTGGGCTAAGAGGTATTGATTGAAAAGCTCTTACCTTACTGATCAGGCAGTTTGTGCCCTCATGCTTATAATTTAAAAAGATGTGACATAAAAGAAAAAAATGGGGCAAGGAAAGAAAAACAAGAATACTCAGGCACCAATTATTAAAATTAGACAAAGAGTATTGAATGTATGTCCTCTGTATAAACATCAACTGTACAGATTCAGCTTTAATACTTGGGCTCTCCTTCTGCATCCTTCCCTCCTCACAACTCACCTGGGAGTGGGTGCCAAGCTTGCTACTTGCTGGTGGGAGTGAGCATTGGGAATGCTGCCTTCCTTGGTACTGGTCTGACTTTCCACGGGGAGGTCAGGGGAGGTTTGGCATGGGTATGTGCAGCTAAAAAGGCATATCAGCTATCAGTATATATAGTCACTTGTTGGCCTTCATCTAATTAGCATGCTTCTATGAGAGTTATTAGTTCAGCTGCTTGTGCAGACATGTGTGAAGGGAGCCGTCTCTGAAGCAATGGTCCATCTTCTGTCACTACTGCTAATCCTGTATATCTTTTTCCATCTTTCACAAAGGATGAATCATCTGTCCAGAATGCCAGATTTCCATCTATCAATGGCTCAGTCTTTAGATCACATCTGGACCCTGTGATGCACTCTAAGATGAACACATCTAAGGAATTATGGGCTGTGTCTTCTTTGGGCCATGGCAAAAGGGTAGCAGAGTTTAAAAGTTGACATCTGGATAATTGAACATTTTCTTGCACTAATACAGTACTCACATATTGGGAAATCCTATTGGATGTTGCCCAAGCAGGCCCCCAAAAGAGTCTGAACTGCATGGGGTGTGAAAACATGGAGAGGGGCTCCAAGAATAATTTTCTGCGATTCTGCAATCAAGATAGCTGTAGCTGTGACTGCTTTTAAGCACGCAGGCCAGTGGTGAAATCTACAATTTGTTACTACCAGTTCTGTGGGCATGGCTTGGTGGGTGGTAATGTGACTGGGTGGGCATTGCCAATTTTTTTTTTTTACTTTTAAAACCATTTTTTCTACAACCTCTTCAGCGAAGAGGTTATTAAAAAATGCTTTCAAAAAGCTCTGATGATCCCAGCTGAGTTGCCTGATCGGCAGAGACTTTTTTTCTTTTAAATGTCTCTGATGATCAGGCAACTCAGCTTGGAGTGTCAGAGGCATTTAAAAGAAAAAAACCCTTTTTTTTAAATGCCTCTGACGATCCAAGCTGAGTTGCCTGATCGTTAGAGGCATTTAAAAGAAAAAAAGTCTCTGCTGATCAGGCAACTCAGCTTGGATTGTCAGAAGCATTTAAAAGAAAAAAAAGGGTTTTTTTCTTTTAAAAGCCTTTGATGATCCCAGCTGAGCCACGCCATCATCAGAGGCTTTTTTTTTTACTTTTAAAAGCATTTTTTTGGCTTTCGAAGAGGTTATAGAAAAAATGCTTTTAAAAGTAAAAAAAAAAGCCTCTGATGATTGTGTGTCTCAGCTGGGCAATGGGGGGGGCAGGGATTTTTGCCGGTTCTCCGAACCACCCGCCTCCATCGCTACCTGATCTGGCGATCCGGTCTGAACCGGGAGCATTTCACCCCTGACGCAGGCCATCCTTTAACAACATTATCCAGGCCTTTTGACAAGTAGACCGGTTCTGGACTCACTTCTTGTAGCAAGACTCCCACAACCCAGTCTCTTTGTTCTGTAAGGTACAAATCAAATCCCTGGGACTGATCTGGTAGAGCCAAGCAAGCTGCTGTCAGTAAACTTTCCCTTAAGGTCTTTCAGGCTTGGGTATGTTCCCCTGTCCACTCCCAAGCTATATCCTTTTGGGTCAATTGGTACAATGGTTTGGCTATTATAGAATAGAGGGGGATCCGAAGTCTGGCATATCCTGTAATACCCAAGAAGGACCTAAGTTGTTTCCCATTGGTTGGAATTGGCAGGGCCATCAGTGCTTGGAGTCTACTTTCATGTAAGCGTCGAGTTCCTTTGTCCAGCACATAACCTAAATAATTTACAGTTTGCTTAGTCCATTGGATTTTCTTTTGGGACACTGTGTATCCCTTTTTAGCCAGATGATTCAGTAACTCAATTGATTTCTCTTCCAACTGTTGTTCATTTTCAGCTGCCAATAACAAACCATCTACATATTGTAAAAGCATTGTGGGTGGGGCATCAAAGACTTTTAAATCCGCAGAAAGGGCAGCAGCAAAGGCTGTAGGGCTGTTTTTACACTGGGACCTTGGATTCCTTTGACTTCCAAGCATCTGCTCTGTTTGGCAGTTTCCATTCTCCCTGTAACACCACTATGGGGGCACTTTGAGTGGCTAGGCATGGCACAGTAGGGTCATTGAGAACATGACCTTACAGTAGGGTATAGATTGCCCTGGTGTTGACAAGAAAAGGTTGAAATCCCACCCACCCACCCCCCGCACCCCACTTGCAGCTTCACTAGAGGTTCCGGGGTAAAAAATAATCCTCTGGAGCTCTGTCAGTATAGTTCTTCTTGTCTTCCCATCATCTGCTTCTGGGGAGGGCTTGGGGATGGCTGGGAACAAGGTCATTGCTGTTGGAATTGTCTATTGGGCTGAGGACTTTAGTGATGGAATGGACACTCATTCTTTCAATGTCCCATCTGTCTGCATTGGGCACATTGGTTTTTCTTCAAACTCCCAAAATGTTGGTTTGGAGAGGTTGTGACTGTAATGCCACTGCTAGAAGGGTGGCCTGCTTCTTCATCTTTTTAACTTCCTTTTCTTCCTCTTTTTCCTGTCATTGGGAGTAGACTGTGAAAGCTGTCTGAATCAGGAGTTCCAAATTTTGGGTAGTTGGGGCATCTAACCCAGTGGTGAAATCCAAATTTTTTTACTACCAGTTCTGTGGGCGTGGCTTGGTGGGCGTGGTGGGCACAGCAGAGGAAGAATCCACATTCCCTCCCCACTCCTGAGGGAAGGATATTGCAAAATCTCCATTCCCAACCACTCTGGGGCCAGCCAGAGGTGGTATTTTTCGGTTCTCCGAACTACTCAAAATTTCCGCTACCGGTTCTCAAGAACCTGATAGAACCTGCTGGATTTCACCGTTGATCTAACCTTTAGAGTTTCTTCCTGATATCTGGGGCACTTTGTCTCTGATAAGTCATTTTCAGAATTATTTCATTCTGTGGGGCATCTGAGTCTAGGTCTGTAAAGCACCGAAAGCCATCTTTCAAACGGATTAAAAAGTCAGTTGGGCTTTCTTTTCGCTCTTGCATAATTTGGTGCACCCAATGAAAATTTACAATTTTTGGTACTCCTTTCTTGAGACCCTGAATAATGGCTCCTTGAGCCTCCCTCAGAACTTCCATGCCTATAGGGTCACTGGCATTAATTTCAAAGGTTGGAGACAATAGATCTGCAACCTGAGGCCAGCGTCCTAATGGAGGATTGTTAATGGTTGCCCATTTGGCTTTATAATGTTTTTCTGCAGCCTCCAAAACTTGCCGCTTGTCTTCTGGCCCCAAGAAGGCAGCAAGCAAAGTATGCAGGTTGGGCACTGTTTCTGGATTATAGGGAGGTGGAAATTCTTTCTCTGGCTGATCTTCAAAAATCTCTTCCAGCACAGAAGAAGATTTTTCTTCTTCCAGCACCTTCTGAACAGAACAGACTTTGGATAGCAAAAGTTTGGCAGGTTTAAGATCACATTGTTTCAAGATATCTTGTCTTAGTGCCAAATTAAGGAAGAAACCCACATATAATTCTTCCTCTAATTTTCCTTGACCCTAACCCTTTTTGTATTTTGGACTGGGACCTGAATTCCCCCAGAATATTCAACAAACACGCTTCATCTGTCATTTCGGAAGTCAACAGCCGTTCCCCTCTCGGGGAAATGAAAACACAGATCATTCCTCCAGTCCCATTTTGGAGTAAACCTCTAACAGCAATTTCTCTGTCTCATTTTTCCATTCATGCAACACTCCCCACTCCCCCCTAATAAAATTATACTCACCACTATCACCATCAAGTTGTTCTTCCCTTTTCCCATCAGTGTCTCAATTAGCCAAGGTTTTCTTCTTCTCATAGCAGAGTCCCCAGTCCTTGGTGGGAACAAAGTCACCAGGGGCAAGGGCCCTGGGAGCACTCTTGACATTGAGATCTTCCAAGTCCAGTTTCTTCTGGGAGATAATAAGAAGGCTCTCTGTCTGTCCAAAGATGACGATGGCTCCTGGGGCTCAATGGGAGTCGCCCCAAGGGAACGTTGATCTTGAGTTGTGACGCCCCATGTTTAGGCACCAGAAAAATATGTAAGGTTTTTGAGTGCAGCTCAGAATCTGATAAATCCAATGAAACTCTTATAATCAGATTTATTTTTCAGATCAGAAAGCAAAACTGGGCAACTTTTTATCTCCCACCTTAAACAGAGTAGGCAGAGAGAAAAGCAGGCATGCACCCTAACTAAAACTTTTTTCTTTTTCTAGTCTACACATATTGCCCCCATGGATTGTAATTGCTATAGAAACATTATTTCATATCCATGGTTCGTGCAAACTTCATGATTTTCTCAGTGCTCTGCAAACAAAGGACCTTAGAAGGGGGAAAGAATACATTTTCTGGCATATAGCCCAGAGCTTTGTTAAGGGGTGCTATCTCATATTAGTTTGATGAGAATACACATTTTAAGTTACAAGCAAGGCAATTTGGCAATTTGGAGGCTTTATCTTTGCAGTTGGCACATTAGGTTACAATGGAGCTTCTCTCAGTAGGGAATCAAAAGTTGAGATAGGTACACTCTATGCATGCTCTAATCCTTTCAGTTTCCCAGAGAGGGGAATGGCTGTTGACTTCCGAAGTGACAGATGAAGTGTGTTTGTTGAATATTCTGGGGGAATTCAGGTCCCAGTCCGATATACAAGGAGGGAAAGAACCTAGCCTCCTTTCCTTTCCGGAAACTCCTTTCCTTTCGGGAAACTCCTTAAGGACAATTGGAAATAGGCAAATTATAGGAATTGTTGGTCTGGCCACCTTAGGAAAAATGTGTACTCCTTTAGAATGTGTTTTTAGTAACTGGAAAGCATTGAAACCCCAGGTGAGTATTAAGATAAGCTTTAGTAAAAACAAGCTCCAAACCTTTTGCAACACCATCTGGCTCACATACATTCTTAGTCCACAATCCCTCCCATGGTCAAAAGAAGGTTCAGTGAATATAGAAGAGATTAAAGCCTTGACTGACTATCTCAATACTTAAGGAAAATTAGAGAAAAAATTATATGCGAATTTCTTCCTTAATTTGGCACTAACACATCTTGAAACAATGTCATCTTAAACCTGCCATCCGAAGTCTGTTCTGTTCGGAAGGCGATGGAAGAAGAAAAATCTGTGCTGGAAGAGATTTTTGAAGATCAACAGGAGGAAGAATTTCTTTAATTTCTCTCCGCTGCTGCTCTTGCTTGGAGAATGTCTTTTGCAGCAGAGCAAGTCTCGGGCACTCAGGGAGACGCTCCACATGTTCTCCCGAGATAATGGCCCAACCCGGCTACTTCTCTCCGATTCAGCGGAGAGAAGTACCTTACCTTATTGTGGATGGGACAATAAGGTAAGAACCTTACCCAAACTGCTTCAGCCCACCTGCGCCCATGCTGCCCCCCCTCTTCCCCCCCTCGCTGCCACTCCCATGGCCCTTTGGCCGAACATGGCAGGTCGCAGGCCAGATAAATTGCTTCGGCCTGGGTGTAGTTTGAGGCCAGGGCAAGGTTCTCTAAGCGAGCATGGGCAGCGAGCATAGATTTCCTGGGGGGAATGCATTAAACAGCCCCAGGAGTGAGATGTAAGTAAAACAGCAACTTACCTAACTAGGGAGTGGCGAAGGCAAGGAAGCCGGAAAGCAGCTGGGCTGTGGGCGCCCTGTGGTCTAGGCTAGGGCCTAGGTGAGCTGTGACAATTGGGGAGCCAGGAAAGTGAGCGAAGGAACCAACTGGCCACATGGGAAGGTAGGCAAGCTGGTTGCCCACAGACACTGCATGGTCAACGCAAACGAGGAGCCAAAGAAGTAACTGCCAAGGAGACGTGACTGGGTGGGGCAGGGTGAACGGGTGCTAGCAGGTGGGCGGGGTGGGCGAGTGGAGCGAGTGGGCAGGTGGGAGAGGGGCCAGCCAGTGGTGGGATTTGCCAGTTGTCTGAACTGCTCAAAATTTTCACTGCCAGTTTGCCCGAACCGGTCCTAACCGGCTGAATCCCACCTCTGCTCCAGGCCCTAGGGCAGAGGTCTTCAAACTTGACAGCTTTAAGACTTGTGGACTTCAACTCCCAGAATTCTGGCTGGCTGGAGAATTCTGGGAGTTGAAGTCCACAAGTCTTAAAGCTGCCAAGTTTGAAGACCTCTGCCCTAGGGTCAAGATGTTGACAAAGCTGGCATGGTTATTTATTCATTCATTCATTCGTTTGTTTGTTCGTTTGTTTAAATATTACTGTTTAAATAAACCACCATCCAACACACAAACACATATGAATAATATGTGGACAATATAATACAGGGGATAAAATATTAAATTAAGATAAAACCATAATGAAATCACCATAATATGGAGCCATACAATTGCAATGGGCTCAATATTATCATTTGTTATCTAAGGAAGCTAACCATCTGACTGCTTCTAGTGTGGCTGTGAAGAGATCATTTCTTTTGATGAGCTGCATGAATTATGGGGAAGATGATAAGTAAACTGCCTTATTAAAATCCACAAGCAGTGCAAACTCCTTTAATAGCTGTTTAAAGACAGTCACTAAAGAAAGCTAAACTTAGAGTTCCAACTTCTTACTACTATCTTGTAATTTGAGCCTTGAACCGGTCTTACAGAAACCACCTGTCCCCTTGCAGGTAAAATTATCTCTGCTTTCTAACATGTATCTTTCTCTCTGAAGCATGGGGAGAGTTTGTGCAGACATGGGATATATGAACCTGCCTTCTATTTTGGATGAGGATTGTCCACTCAGACCAATAGAAGTTCTCCAAGACCTCAGGCAGAAAAATGACTTTCCCTTTACCTGCTATTTAATCTTTTTTTTTTTAATTTTTAAAAATAGTTTTTATTGAATATAAATATTAAAAAAGACATACGTAACATATACACAACAAACATTTATACAACATATACACAAAAAGAGTATAATTTCTTCTTTGTCCGAGGGAGACCACTGTTCCTCAGATAGCCGGATGTGAGTCCCTCTTTGTGAAGTGGGGCCGTGGGGTGCAGATGGGTTTGCTGACTGCGTACCTGGCTCCCTGCCACGTGGCAGTGACCCTGCCCGAGCTACTCGACGTCATTGCCGGGGTGGCGGTTGACACCCCCAGACTTATTGTCATGGGGGATTTCAACCTTCCGTCTGCGGGTGAGGCGTCAGAGGCGGCTCGGGAGTTCATGGCTTCCATGACGGCCATGGACCTGACCCAGTTAGTTCAACGCCCGACTCACATAGGGGGACACACTCTGGACCTGATTTTTGTCTCTGGTCAGTGGTTGAATGATCTTGGTAGAGGGGACCTAGACATCAAACCCTTGTCATGGACAGATCATTCGCTCCTTCACTTGGACTTTCCTACCGCTTTCCCCCGCCGCAGGCAGACGGAACCGACCAAATGGTTCCGTCCCAGGCGCCTGATGGACCCCGAAAGGTTCCTGACGGAGCTTGGGCCGTTTCCTGAGACTCTGGCACACGACTCGACTGAAGAGCTGGTGGCCGCCTGGGAGAGTGCGGCCACCGGAGCTTTGGACCGCGTCGTGCCTTTGCGGCCTCTGACCCGATGCCGATCTCAATTGGCTCCTTGGTTCTCTGAGGAGCTGAGAGAGATGAAGCGTCGGAAAAGACGCCTAGAGAGCATTTGGAGGACTAGTCAATCTGATTCCGACCGGACACAGGTGAGGTCTTATATCAAGACCTACCTAGTGGCGATAAAAGCGGCGAAATCTAACCATTTTTCCGCTCTTATCGCATCTGCAGAGAACCGCCCAGCCGCCCTGTTTAGGGTGACCCACTCCCTTCTTCGGGGGGGAGTGCGGGAAGATCCCTTGCAAGGCCACGCTGAGGATTTTGTGCAATTCCTGCATGATAAAGTAGCTCGGATTCGGGATGGCTTGGACTCCGATTGGATGAGTCCAGGGGAGGAGACAGGGGCAGGCCTTGAGAATATTATCTGGGAGGAGTTTGATCCTGTGGCTCCCGAAGATGTGGACAGGGTTCTGGGTAGGATTAGTGCCGCCACATGTTTATTGGACCCGTGTCCCTCCTGGTTGGTACTGGCCTCCCGGGAGGTTACACGAGGCTGGCTCCAGGGGATTATAACTGCTTCTCTGAGTGAGGGTGCCTTTCCTGCCGCCTTGAAAGAGGCGGTGGTGAGGCCCCTCCTCAAGAAGCCTTCCCTGGACCCGGCTGAATTAGTTAACTACCGTCCAGTCTCCAACCTTCGTTTTGTGGCGAAGGTTGTTGAGAGTGTGGTGGCACGACAACTGCCCGGGCACCTGGATGAAGCTATCTATCTAGACCCGTGCCAGTCGGGCTTCAGGCAGGGGCACAGCACAGAAACGGCATTGGTCGCGTTGGTGGATGATCTCTGGAGGGCTCGGGACAGGGGTTGCTCCTCTGTCCTAGTCCTATTAGATCTCTCAGCGGCTTTTGATACCATCGACCATGGTATCATGCTGCGGCGGTTAAGAGGGTTAGGAATAGGGGGCACCGTTCTGCGGTGGTTCTCCTCCTTCCTCTCCGACCGCTCGCAGTTCGTGTTGGCAGGGGGGCAGAGGTCGACCTCGAGGCATCTCGCATGGGGAGTGCCACAAGGGTCGGTCCTCTCGCCCCTTCTGTTCAACATTTATGTGAAGCCACTGGGTGAGATCATCCGTGGTTTTGGGGTGAAGTGTCATCTGTACGCTGATGATACTCAGCTGTACATCTCCACCCCAGACCACCCCAACGATGCCCTTGATGTGATGTCTCGCTGCCTGGAGGCCGTGCGGGTCTGGATGGGGAGGAACAGGCTCAGACTCAACCCGTCCAAGACCGAGTGGCTGTGGCTGCCGGCGTCCCGATATAGTCAGCAGGTGCCATCGCTGACTATTGGGGGTGAATCTTTGCCCCCCACAGAGAGGGCTCGCAATCTGGGTGTCCTCCTGGACGCACGGCTGTCTTTAGAAGAGCATATGACGGCCGTGGCCAGGGGGGCCTTTTATCAGGTTCGCCTGATCCGCCAGTTGCAGCCCTTTCTGGACCGGGATGCCTTGCGCACGGTCACTCATGCCCTTGTCACCTCCCGGCTGGACTATTGTAATGCTCTCTACATGGGGCTCCCCTTGAAGAGCACTCGGAGGCTCCAACTGGTCCAGAATGCGGCCGCGCGGGTGGTTATGGGCGCAACTCGTTGTGCCCGCGTGACACCCCTCCTGCGCGAGCTTCACTGGCTCCCAGTGGTCTTCCGGGTGCGATTCAAGGTGTTGGTTACCACCTTTAAAGCGCTCCATGGCATAGGACCCGGGTACCTTCGAGACCGTCTTCTGCCACCAATAGCCTCCCACCGACCAGTCCGCTCCCACAGAGAGGGTCTCCTCAGGGTGCCATCAGCCAAGTTATGTCGGCTGGCGACACCCAGGGGGAGGGCCTTTTCTGTGGGAGCCCCAGCCCTGTGGAATGAACTGCCCCCGGAAATACGCAAGATCTCCGACCTCCGAGTGTTTCGTTGCGCACTGAAGACCCTGTTGTTCCGACAGGCAGGGCTATCAACTTAATAATTTTAATTGGGGTATTTTAGATGTTTGGGGTTTTAAATCGGCCAAATCTATGTAATTATTTTAATTTTTAATTATTGTTGTGTGTTGTGTTTTTAAATTGGCTGTACACCGCCCTGAGTCCTTCGGGAGAAGGGTGGTATAGAAATAAAATTATTTATTAATTATTTATTTATTTAAGCATTTTTTCAGTGACATTCTACAATTCTACTTATGATATATTCCTTCACCTCTCCTTAATCTAATAACATTTTTTATTATATATATATATATATATTTAAATCGGTAATATTTCCCCCTATATTTTTTGTATATTTCTGATTTTTAACCAATTATACCAATTATTCCATATTTTATAATAATCTGATTCTTCTCTTTCTTGTAATTCTTTGGTTAACCTATCCATTTCAGCGCATTCTAAAATTTTTCCTATTACTTCTGTTTCACTTGGTATTTTTTCTTGCTTCCAATTTTTTGCGTAAGTTATTCTTGCGGCAGTTAATATGTGAATTGTGAGATATTTGATATCCTTAGGGTATGATTTGTTAAAGATTCCTAATAGAAATGTTTCTGGTTCTTTTTCAATCTGTGTTTTTGTTATTTGTTCAAACCATTTTTTGATATTAGACCAAAATTTATTTGCTACCGGGCAAGTCCACCATAAATGATAGATCTTTTAATAGGAAATGCCAGTAGGTGGAAACTGAGACCACCAGTGCGCAAAGCAGGGGCTCTGCAATGGATTACTTGGTCCTTCCTATTGCTGTGGTTGTTCTTGAGCGTACAGTTCACAGAGGATAACCACAGTACAAAGAGACTTGCTGTTGGGAATGTTCATTTAGAACCTGGGGCAGGCTTCTACCTTCCAAAGAATTGGAGAGAGTTTGGCAGTCAAGGAGAGAAGACTCTTTTCCCTTTCCCTTCCTTTCTTTTCACTGAGCTACTAAACTGTTAATAAGACTTAATCCATGGCCATTCCATTAATTTCCTTGTCTCTGTGGGAAACCCAGATGCTTGGCGCTCTCAGGCCTGCAAGAGACAGAAAGCATTACACGATTTTGTTCAGTAAGCATGTGGGAACGTGTAAGAGGTGCAGAGTGGTCTGGATTTCTCTGACCTTCTGGGCTTTCTCCATCTCATTTGGAGACATATCACGTCTCTTCAGTGTACCTACTTACTATCCTCTGGATGTTTTCTCCTTTGCTGAATGCTTCCTCCTGTCTGTCACCTTCCCTTACCAGCTCTTTTCCAGCCCCTTGCAAGAGGGTGAGATCATATTCCTTAGCTCTATATTTAAGCATTCTTCATGGGTTAAGTCAAATGTCACTCCTCCCAGTACAGTCCAAAAAACCTCCCTCTCTCCCTCCCTCACAATCCAAATCCCCTTTTTCCTCACCGAAGATTTGAAGTGAAATTTAGCGTTGCCCAACTGATTTTCTGGAATGTTCTTTGGACAAAGAATAGATGTGAGATGGTACGACCCTCTCCATCCCTGCCAGCTGCAACAGGCTCTAGCACTTTTACATGCATTGTACAGCGTGAAGAAATAGCTTTTCCTGCATCTAGTTTGAATATTACTTTGACTTCTTAAACTATTAACTGGCGCAGCCTAGCAGACAGTGCAGGCATTACAGAGCAGGGATGGCCTCCCTCAACTGAATGTTGAAGCTCTGCAAATAATCACTTCCGATCTTCCTAGCAGCCTGCTTGGTGAGAAAGGGGTGGGGGTGAGGGAGAAGACAGAAAAAGAAGGAAAACAGGCAGGCAGGCAGACAGACAGACAGACAGTGGTGGCGGCGGCTTCATTTACAACAGATATACAGAGATTCCCCTGCCTAACCAAAATGTATATGGGTGAATAGCAAATAAATTTCAAGCTATTCATACGCCTAATACACTCTAATGCACAATTAGAAATGTAAACCAATACAAGACTTTAAAAAACTATCTATACTACATATATTTTAAATATGTTTTTGAAAAATAAAGATATTCCCTTTACTGCCCCTGCCCACTCAATTCTTTCATTCCTATTCTTTCACTTAGCGATTTTAAGTGTACTAAATAACCTTATGTCCGGGCTGGGCTGTTTCTATAATAATGTGTCTCTTTGTCTATCACTTCCTCTGCAGAAAAGCCAGGCCCAGCACACAATGTTTTGGTGAAGGAGGTATGGGGCTTTAATGCCTTAGTAGAATGGGAGCCTCCCAAGGATGATGGGAACTCAGAGATCACTGGCTACTCCATCCAAAAAGCTGACAAGAAGACAATGGTAAGGTCAATTTTCTTTATAGCTCCCTTTGCTAATCTATGAACATGTTTGGTTTTTTCTGGCCCTTACTGGGAAAGTGTTAACTATGTGGTTGACATGATGGCACATAATCAAGCAATCAATTTCTTGCAAGAAGTAATTAGAATGGATTTGGGTTTTAACAATCATATTGTGTGTCTCCTTAGTCAGCTACACTGACTACTGGTCTCTTTCCAGATCCAAATCAAAGTGCAAGTGGTTTTTGTGACTTAAAACCAGGGTCCATATGTTTCTACTCATAAATTAAGAGCCTCAGTGGAGAATCTTCTTTAAGCTCCTTATTACCAAAAATGAGATGAATGAATAGAATGAATAGAAGACAAGATCTATCCAGACTGCTGACCATTTCACACTCACACTCTCTCTCATGCACACACCTCAACAGATGATGACATAATGTCACGTGAACACATTATAAAAGAGAGGCATCCATAGATAGATAGATTCTTAGAACATCCTCAGTTAACATTCATTTAAGCATACATGGGCTGCAGTAGGCTTACTGCTGAGATTATCAGAGAAAGTACGTATCCACTATCACTGCAGGAGTTCCACTTGCCAGAATAATTCACTGTCAAAATCCAATTCAGTTACAGCTAGACGATCAGGCAATAATTCCAAGACTGCTGTGGGAGCAGTATCAAAAGATCTGAAATACGTGATTTGGGGATTTAGAGTAATTGCTGCTTTCTGCCCAGAATGATATCTTAAGAAAGAGTGTCCTTTTCAGACATGGTGTGTCAACTCATGCCATTGATTTATTTTAGGCACTGTGTTATGGATCCTAGGAAGGGTTCTGAGTAAGAGGATATGATACAATAAATTTCTCTACTGGGATAATCTATGGACAGAAAAAGAGATTCACTTTTGGAACCTTCCTTTTTTGAATAAGGAAACATCAGATACACTTGTCATTCTATCAATGTTGCTTTGAGGACAAAAAAATTAGGTCTATGGGGGCAGATGAAAAGAAGCTTTGAGTTGTATGGATTACAAGCTTTTTGAGAACTACCTCTTTCCCTATCCATTATCTTTATGTGTATGTTGTTGCATATGACAGCTTTTGATGGTGTAGGCCAACATGCTCTGTTAGTTTGTAGTGCTGTGCATAATTGAGTACCTGGACAGCAATGATGCTCTCCATTTAAATGGATATTTAATATCTCATTCAAAATACAATACACCAATGCTGCTGGATTTGAGGGCCATCCTGAAATTTCTGCTATGGAAGATCAGGGTATCATCCTCCTCCTCCTCTCTAGACAGCACATTGTTGTATAGCATCATATCAAAACCAGCCAATTGGGATTAGGTCATAAGTAGCAAATGTATGAAATCTGTGTAAAATCTTCACTACTTCATATGGCAATACGTTAATGAGCCTAAATGCAGTGATCAATAAGACATTTCTATGTTTAGTTCCAAACCTATCTTATTCCTTAGCTCCCTGTCATCCTTTTTCTCTCTGTCCCTGATCTTACCCTCAGGAATGGTTCACTGTATATGAACATAACCACTTTACCCGTTGCACAGTGTCTGATCTCATCATGGGCAATGAATACTACTTCCGGGTCTACAGCGAGAATATCTGTGGACTGAGTGAGCAACCTGGGGTCTCCAAAAACACTGCAAACATTCCGAAAACCGGTAAGCTCATGTATAGCTAGATGGCTTGAAAAAATAGCGGGGCCAAAGAAATTTAGCAGAGGGGATTGACTTTTATCCCAAATTCAGGAAGAGCAGATATATCCTCTCTTTCAAACATTGAATTATTCAGTTAACTTTTACGCAGCCATTATTTTTGCACCCCAGACATCTAAAAACCCAATTCTTATTAATACATTATTTATGTCCATCACAACACACTACAGTCTCTGGATATACTGGTCCGGTGACCAGGTGTTCTTCCAGTTGAAAAACAGGGGCATGGAAAAATGGCATTGAGCCAGCAGTCCACCTGCCACCTTTACTCATTCTGTGCTTGATTTGTGGTGATTTAAAAAGAGATCATGAATCAGTCACTGTGAAAGGAAAGCTGCAAAGTTGCCCTTCACTTAGCATAAGTAGCTTATTGAAAAGGAGTGGCACTCACAACCCTAACCCTCAAAGGGATGGGAGAAAGCCAAGGAGCAGGGCAAGCTGAAAGTTTCTGTCAATGGGGAACCATCTGCCTGCAAACTCCATCACTACTGCTAGAAAACTGTCTTCACAGAAAATCTTCCTACATGTTTGAATCAGTTATTAATGGGCTCAGCTGTCAAAGGATGATAAGAGCATGAGTACGGGGGGGGGGGAGTATAGTGCCAACTTTAAGAAAAGGGAATGCTTGGGTAAGAGAGGAAGAAGCTAAATAGTAACTCAAAGGAGAGATGGTTTAAAAATCCTGCATGTTTGCAGAATAGGTTAATATTCTTGGGTCAGGAAAAACTTTTTAAAAAATTAAATCACACTTGACAAAGAAATTCATCCTGAGGATGAAATACTAATATGTACTTTAAGATATCAGTTATAGGAATATTTGTGTAGATTTTTCTTAAAATCACATGTCACTGCTAAAATAGGGTGCATCAGATTTATGTGAAAGAACAAAATCAGCAGAGGTGATCTAGGAATGGTTCTTATGTACATCTGATCAAGTCCAATCCCATTCAAAGAGATACCGAGAAAATTTGAGGATAAGATTGGAGCTTGAATATACTGAATCCACATATCAAAACCTTTAATTTGACTTTTATACAGTTTTCAAATCAAAATAGTTTGTTCTGGAATTATAAAATTTTATGATACAATGTATGGCCCTGGGTTAAAATAGAGTGTGACGGTGAAGATATTTGATTTGGATTGTTTTCTATTTTATCCCACTTGTTTGCATTCCCAGCCCAAGATAATCTGGATGAAGAACAAAGTGGATCTCAGTGGGGACCCCAAATTTCTGCAGAAAAACAACCAAGGAGTGTTGACCCTCAATATCCGTAAACCAAGTCCTTTTGACAGCGCCACCTACACCTGCAAGGCCATCAATGAACTGGGCGAGGCCATAGTAGAGTGCAGGCTGGACGTTAAAGGTGATTTGGAATGAAATCATGACATGGCCTGAAAATGCATCAATGTCACTTGTCAAAGATGCAAAGCAGCGGCTGCAGCTAAGCCACTAACGTTTCCCAATATTGGCTCACATTCTCTAGAATTGCCATTCTTTGCTAACTCACTTTTACTGAGCATGTCACTCTTCTTATCACATTTCTGGATTTTGTAATTGTTGCCTGGAATTTCTTTGTACCTGTTTTTTTTTTTTTAATTTTTACAAGAATAAGCTTTTGCTGCACCAACCCCAGCTTTGTTCAGCATGAAGAAGTAGAGCATTATTACATCTTTTGCAGGTGATTGGACCATTAATTAAGGCAGTCTTGACTGTTGCTTCTGTGGCTTTTGCTTCTCATTCAAGGCTTATGGGCATTAGTCATGGATAGACTTTTGAATCAGTTTCTTTGCTTGTATGTGTGTGTGTTAATTACAGGCTTACTTTCTCTTCTCGTTTTTCTTTTATAGCAAAGTAGCTCTTTAACCAGAAAGGAAAGGAAATAAATAATGCAAGGAAATACATTATAGCCAGCTCTTGCTGCTAAGCGCAGAACAGAAGCTGATTAATAATTCATTACTAAAACTTCAGACATGCTCACAGAGAGAATTACCCCAGTTCAGTCTTGAATCTTTAGATAGTGAAGAATCTTTTCCCTTGTATTCTCCCTTGTGCACTTTTTTATGTCTTTTAAAAGGATCCCCTGGGAACACAATGCACCACAGACAGATAGGGACAAGGAGTCAACAGCCTGGGCAGGATCTACATTACTACCCCTTGCTTTTGGGAGGCATAATGGCTGCATCGCTTCTGAAGGCATGTTTTGCCCAAGTAGATACGTGACTAATAGAAGAATGCAATACTTCCTGGTTTGACCACCTGGTTATTGGGGATACCTCATAACTGTGAGAGAACAAAGAGACATTTTTAGCAATCAGTAACACACCAATTGTAGATTCCATTTGCTGACATACTCTTAGTTTTAGTCCTGTTTTCAACTTGTAAACATGCAAAGAGTTGATCATTTGTTTTTTGGGCTCCTGCACATTTGATGCAGTTAGGGCAAAAAAAGAGATATAAATCACTTTTTGCTTACCAGTCTCCTGAGGGAAGCAGAAATCATGGCTATCTCTACCTCCCTTTTGGTTCCTTCTTTAGGCAATTTCACAATGGGAATCTATTCAGTTTGAATCTAGTCAATTGCACAATGCTTCCCCTGCTCCCAATGCTGACTCAAATTCTTGAGATTCTTGAGATTCTGCTTATGCTGCACAAGCAGCAGGTATGTTTGTATCCTAAAAATGAAACACTGAAGCTATTTGGCAGCTGGCAAAAGTGGCAAAGGCGGCAAGATCTGTTGTAAAAGGAATTGAGCAAAATAGATTTCTGAAGGAAAAATCATCATTTACATCACACATTGTGCCCATATAAATCCACATCCTATTATTTTAAAACTAAACCATATAATTTAACCATCAATTAACCATCAATTATTTTAAAACTAAACCATCAATTGAGGCTTGCAGAAACCAAGAGCATTCATATTAATCTGTCTATCACTCTACTATCTTCTCCATTGCCAGTTATTCCCAATGCTTTTAAAAACTTTTGTGCTACCGAATATACAGGTAGTCCTCAATGTTTATTGTTAAGTGAGACATTTGTTAAGTGAATTTTGCTCCATTTTATAACCTTCCTTGCCATAATTGTTAAGTGAATCACTGCAGTTGATAATTAGTAACCTGGTTGTTAAGTGAATCTCTTTCCTTGTTGACTTTGTCAGGTTACAATTGATGATCACATGACCTTAGGACCCAGCAACAGTCATGCCAAGCATCTGAATTTTGATCACACAATAATGGGGGTGTTTCAAAGCTCATAACATTGAAAAACAGTCATATCACTTTTTTCAGGCCATAGTAACTTTGAACGGTCACTAAATGAACTGTTGTAAGTCGAGGACTACCTATAGTTTTCTCATTCCGCTTTCAATGTTTATGGGTTAAACAAATCCTCTTCTTTCATAAAAAACAGGAGTGGCTAGATTATTGGCCTGCTGTCCTCACTTGTTTGTGCATTTGTTCCCATGTATTCGTGTTCATTTCTCTGGCAGTTTACATTCCTTCTAAAAGGCTGCTAATGGGATGGCTGCAAAAAGGATTGATTTTTGAAATTATAGTATTAGCAAATGTACTGAGAAGCCCAAAAGGCCTACTGTTTCCCTTGTGCCAGATAAAGTGTGTGCTTTTAACTCCAATAGTGCCTAAGTGTTATGTAGTAATGAACCAAGTGAGAGTTCCATGCTGGTATGGCACCTCTGAAAGGTGTGGCATTCAAACTATCTTGGCAATTTAATACAAAAAAAAAAAAATGAATTGAAAACAAATTGAAATCAATGCCTCCAAACACAAGAGGAGCTTGCTAGAATATAAATTGCATCTGCTGCTGAAATGAGAAAGGGAAGAAGGAAAACAGCAGATGGCAGCAGCTGACTTATTCTGACTGTTCAGAAACTGGGTAGGGTTAAGCCTCCATAATACTTACTTTTAAGGGAGACCTTTCAGAGCAATAGGCTCTTAGAAAGTTGAAAGAAATCCAGAGGTTGTAACTAGCAAACTATTTCTATACTACTGGCAAGAAAATTACACTGATTTAAATTACAACAAGCTAAATACTGATTGAATGTTAGAAAAAGCTTTCCAAGAGGGGGACAGTTGGATACTGAAACTGATCACTCAGAGAACTAGTCCCCTTTGACTAGCTGAGTTCAAGTAGAAGATAAATAGCTATTAATTTGAGATGCTTTAATTTACATTTCTAAAAGGCTGAATTTGATAATTCTAATTGGGGCCTTTCTAACTCTGTGATTCTATGGACATGTTCTTCTGTCACTCATGAGCCAAGTTAAATTTCAGGCAGACTTTACTTTCAAACAGTAAGGAGGAACTTGAGATTCACTTGACTTGCAATTTACCAGCATTAATTTCTAGTTAACATCATGGAATCAATGGAAGATGGTACACAACCAGCAGCAGTGGCAGGGAGTCTTCAATCCCCAACTCAGGATGTGGAATTTGTTGTTCAAATGAGTGAAAAAGAGAAAGAAGCTTTGCTCACCTTTTCATGAAGCTAACATAAAACTTCTAAACTCATTCATTCTTGTTTTTTCTTTTTATTCTCTTCTTCCCTTCCCAACAGCACCTCAGTAACCTTGTTGACACAATTATCAATTCAAGCAAATGGTGAATTATCAATTCAAGCAAATTCAAATAAATGGTGTATTTATTTTTCAATATATCTAAAGAGGGAATAAGTTAATGATTGGGATCCAGAGGACAACAATGCTTTCTGTATTCCTCTAGAAAGAAGTGACTTGGGTGTACTAGAAAATAACCTGATGATCAGGACTACATCTTTTTTAAAAAGGTGGTGCTTGCATAAGTTTTACATCACGAACTTAGGCAAATTCAGCCCATCTTACTCAGGTGTACTATGTAAATCCTAAACACTGGTTTAAGATCTAGTGAGCCATAGAGTCTGGATGAGTCTCTAACATCAGTCCATTCCCCACCCTCAAGTTTATAGCATCTTCTGTATCATCCAATCATTTCTGAGGTGAAATAAAGCCTGAATCCATTACTGTTATTGTAGCACAAAGTTTGATGACTCCAGATGATTCTGTAGATCTCAGTTTGGACTCCTGAAGAAGAACTCTGTCATACCTGAATTATCTGGGAGCACTGAAATATTGGAAAGACTGGGGAGCATGGAAGGGGGCCTTGAGGGGGAAGTCAAATGACCTATTTACTCCCAATTTCCACAAACAGTGATTCTTGCTCTGCTTTTTCCTCAGCATGTAGTCACCTCATTTTTGCTCCAGTGTCCTTTCCTATATTGTGCACAGGCTGGGCAGAAGTGCATCAAGACCAGTCTCTCTTCTTTTACCACCAACCCTATTACAGAAGCCACACATATCATATTTGGAGCAGAATTACAACAATCCAGCTAACCTTCTCCTAATCTGTCTGTCTGTTCAGTCAGTTCCTGTGTCAATAAAGTGAATTGATTGACTAATCTGGATCCCTCTTCCTGTTGGAAAGGTCGGCAACATCTAAGATGGGGTGGAAGACTGTGGAGGAAGAGATGTTCTTGTTTAGAGGATGGCAGGTCTGAGCAGATGTCTTACAATTATCAGCTATGTACAAAGCAGTTTTGTCCATTCATTTATTGATGGGGTAAGTGAGTGGGGAATTTGCAGTAACTTCATGTGGGGAGGAAAGTATCCAACACTGTGAGCTTCTGCTGGGAGGAGAACCTTACTTTGTATTAGTGTGTATGACTATGAGGGGATAGAGAAATCCTTGGTTCCCCTGAGCGGCGGCGTCTTCTTCTTTACCAGGAAAAATTGCTCCTTTTCCTCTTCCTGAAAAAAGAAAGACAGATAGGGACAGACAGGCAAAGGCACAGAGGAAGCTGACCCAAAAAAACAGTCATCCGCAATGTCAAAATGACTTCAAATGTTCTTAGCATCTTTCTAGCATAATTCAGTTGCCTACTAGTTTCAGAACCTGCTTCACCAATTGCTTTTTCCAGCAGGTCTTGGACTCTCATTGCTTCTCCAATAAGGTTTTCACTGTTTCTCCAGTTCTGAGTATCAGTGTCTGAATCCCTATTGAATCCCAAGAATCAGTCCCCTTCATGGAGATCTGGGCAACTGGAGGAATGAACAGGGAATCCTATAGTGGGCCAGGTGCTGGAGAAAGGAGCTGAGGCTCACCTAATTAAAGGTATTTCTACGATGATGCAGTGCAGTCTCCTTTTCATAAGTAAGGGGGGCATCATTGCGGTAAAAGCGCAAGCGGTATAGCAGCCGTATCCAGTGCCCAAAGATCTCATCCTGCTTGAGGGGGTGTGCTAGAAGCTGCAGATAAAAAGTGCGGCCATTCGCCAGACGGACTTTGAGCTGGAACCGTGATTCATCATGGATATAGAGACGAACGAATTTCAAGGGCAGAAGCCTGGAAATGAACAAGAATTTTTAGTAAATAAATTAAGAGCATCCAAACAGAATTTCTTTGAAAATGCAAATAAACCGGGAAGATGGTTAGCATATAAAATAAAAAAAGAGAAGGAGAAGAAAATAATATAACATTTACAAGATGAAGAGGGGAAATTACATTATAGAAATGAAGAAAAGAAAATAATAATTCAAAAATATTATGAAAAACTTTATTATCAAGAGGAAATCTTGGAGGATGAGATAATAAAATATCTAAAAAACTCAGACTTACCTAAAATAACTGAACAATACAAGGGAATGTTAGAAGAAAGAATAATAATGATGGAATTGACAGAAGCGATTAAAAGACAAAAAAATGGGAAAGCACCAGGACCGGATGGCTTACCAGAGGAACTATACAAAACATTACAAGAAGTGATGAGTAATGTAATGCTGGAACTATTTAATGAACTTCTAATGGAGGCAACAATGGCAGACTCATGGAGGGAGGCCTATGTAACACTTATACCTAAAGAAGATGATGATCTACAATTGATAAAAAACTATAGACTGATCTCATTATTAAATGTGGACTATAAGATTTTTGCTTCAGTAATGGCGAATAGGCTATAAAGACTATTAAATGAATTTATCCATATGGACCAAAATGTTCTTTACCTAAGAGACAAATCAGAGACAATATGAGGATAATTTTAAACATGCTAGAATATTATGAGACACACTCAGAAAAACAAATGGCGATGATGTTTATAGATGCTCAAAAAGCTTTTGATAACGTGAATTGGCAATTTATGATAGAACAATTGCAGAAAATGGATTTTGGAGAGAGATTTGTAAATACTATAAAAACAATTTATGATAGACAATCCGCTAAGATAATGATAAATGGAGAAATGACAGAAAATATTAATATTACGAAGGGTAAAAGACAAGGATGTCCCTTATCCCCATTGTTGTTTATTTTGACCTTAGAAGTCTTAAATAGAAATGAAGAGATAAAAGGGATGAAAATTAAAAAAGAAGAGTACAAACTGCAAGCTTTTGCTGATGATTTAGTATTCATTTTAGAAGAACCTCAAACAACAGGCCCTAAACTAATTAGAACAAATAGAGAGTTATGGGAAGGTCTCTGGTCTAAAAATAAAAAAAGAAAAAATGAAAATTTTGATGAAAAATATTACAGAAAAACAAAAGAGAGACATAAAAGAGAAATTAGATATACAAGTTGCAAAAAAAGTTAAATATTTGGGAGAATACTTAACGTCAAGATGTGCAACAATAAAAGAGGATAATTATTATAAACTAAAAGAACAAATTGAGAAAGACTTGGAGAAATGGAAAAATCTTCAACTGTCATTTATGGGAAGGGTTGCAATAATAAAGATGAACATATTACCAAGACTATTATTTCTATTCCAGACAGTAACGATAAAAATTGAAAAGACTTACTTTCAACATCATAATAAGATAACAAGGAAATTCATATGGCAAGGGAAAAAAGCAAGAATAAGTATAAAAATGCTATAGGATTCAAGACTACGTGGAGGATTTGGATTGCCGAATTGGGAACTACATTACCAGGCAGCAGCATTGACTTGGATAAAGCAATGGATTGAATTAAGATATATAAGACTATTAACATTGGAAGATCACGATTTACAATTGGGATGGCATGCATTTTTATGGTAGAAATAAGATAGACACGTACTTTCATAGACATTATATAAATTACGCATTGCTATTGGTGTGGGAGAAGATTAGAGACAAATACTATGTGAAAATACCAATATGGTTATCAACAATGGAAGCTTTAATACACCCAAATATCTTTAATTTTAGAAATATTGTTAGATATAAGGAGTTACTAACAGATAAGGGGAAGGAGAAACAAAGAACTGGAAAAACAGGGGATTGAGATGGATTGGTATATGTACATGCAAATACAAACAAGATATGAAAAAGATGCTAAATTACATGGTTTTTACTTAGAAAAAACAGAGTTGGATAGGATACTCCCAGGAACAGAGGACAAATTAATTTAAAAAATTTATAATTTCTTGCTTGGCATTGAGTTAGAGGAAGAACAAGTAAAGGAAACAATGATAACTTGGGCAAAGAATTTTAGATACTCAATTTAGACAAATGACAACAGTTATGGGAAAGGAATTACAAACTAACAATGTCCACAGCATATAAAGAAAATCAATATAAAATGTTTTACAGATGGCATATGCCCTCTGAGAAACTGGCAAAAATGTTTTTTAAAAAATCAGCTAAATGTTGGAAATGTCACCAGTTAGCAGAATCTTATTATTATATGTGGTGGACATGTCCAGAAGCTAAAAACTATTGGAATAAAATTAAGACATGGTTGGAAGAAATGATACAACAACGTATAGATTTCAAACCAGAGCTGTTCCTATTGGGTATCCTTTCAGATAAAACTAATAAAGAAAATACCTATTTGATTATACATGTAATAACAGCTACAAGGATTGTTTTTGCACAAAATTGGAAATCGGAGAAAATAGCCTTGGAAGGAGAAGTAATTAAAAAAAATTTAGACTGTGCAAAAATGAATAGATTAACTCTGATGATTAAAGAAAAAATAGGATTCAGAATACTTTAAGACAGGGGATCAATTTTACCATTGGTTAGAAAAGAGATACAGATGAGTAAATAAATAGCTATGTAAAAAAAATGGTATAATTAGAATATTGTACTTTTGGAGAAATGTTGCAATAGATTTGGTGAAAATGAAGATAGAAGTAACAACAAAAATGGTTGATCTCCAAAATGGCGTGTAGCGATAGAGGAAGTGCAGCATGACCAGGGAAAAATATAATTTAATGTTTAAATTGTTGTTAATTATTGCTAAACTATTGTTTAAAAACTAAAGTGAGATAATATAAGGGTTCCCCATACATTTTATTATTTCTCCCCTTCTATCACATTAAAATTTAGTATCTGGATGCATTTCTTGAGGTAAACCACAGACAAGGCTTTGGGGGTATATCCCTATAAGATGATGGTGTGATGAAAGGCACTCACGCAAACAGCTGCAGCTCCTCATCTGCGAAAGGCAGCGCCTCAGGACACTGACATACACACCATTCTGTTAGGCAGGGAACTGGCCGTGCCAGCAGCATAAGATCAGGCATCTCTAGATGTGGGCTACTGGCAGCGATGCCCATGGTGACTCTGGTGGCAATATCTCCTGCCTTGGTAACCTGGAAGGGAAACATTCATTTTGAGGGTTCTTTGCACTTTTACACTATTACAACAGAAAGCTTTGAAATAGTCCTCACATAACAACTATTAAGCTAAAATCAAAATATTGATAAGTAGTTGATGGCTCTATACAAACCCAACTGGGATACATCAATAAGCTCAATTAACTACAGGCCAGAAATCTGTACAGAACAAGACAGAGTTAGAAAAATAGCATCTCTTTATCCAAGTCACTGAAAATTTACCAAGTTTTAAAGACTGTTAAATAAAGATTAAGTCAGGGATAGAGATATTCTGCTCTTCCAGATATTGTATAACTGTAATTCCCAGTGTTCCTTTTCATTGGCTTTGCTGAATACAGATATTTCAAGTTATAGATGAGCAATGTCTGGACAGCTGAAGGTTTTCAAGCAATGAAATCAAACAACGGTAATTTTAGGAATGAACTCAATTCATCTACTGAGGATTTATGACATGGTCATCCAAGGAAATGGCAACCATTGTTTTCTGTATTGTTGTCAAGACTTGTCTATGAATTCAGCAGAAGTCAAGTTTCAGCATCTTTACTCAATAGAAATTATCAAACATTTTTCTTTATAGACCACTTGTAAATTGGTGATAGATGCAGAAAGATCATTTTAGTTCTAAAAATCAGTGGCAGCCTTGCCTATCCAGTGCAAAGGATATGCTTGTTTAGTCAGCAAAGTTTGTCAGATTTAGCTTTGGATCAGGTTTCGCATTTATTCTGATTAGTCTAAGTACATCAATCAATTACATTAACATCCCACCTTTTTCCAATGAGATCTAGATGGGGTCGAAAAAACAATATCCATGCAGTAACAACTCTAACATTGAAAAAACCTGACCTCAAGTCATTCAATGAACTCCCTGGACATCCTGATCCCACATTTAACCAGTAGAACAAATCGACTTCTTCTCACTTTCTGTATGCTTCTTACATATAATTGGTGGACCATGAGAGTTTCAGAATTGTTGATGTAGACTCGGTATCTCAAACTTATCTGCCACAGTCCACATGCAGCTCTCCATCACATCTTACTGATACCTACAGCAGGAGAGAATATTAAGGCAGCAGGTGCTCTTTGCCAGGTGCTATAGATTCTTCTTGCTTAAGAAGAAAGCATGACTTGGCTTTGCACACAGCTGAGAGATAGCTGCATTCCTAGTCCTGTTATAGCTCAGGCCAAGGCCTGTCAGCCTGCCACTGGTGGCAAAGAGTTGTGGTAGGATAGTTGCAGGGATCTCTACTTGCTTACTGTCCACTGTCTTTGAACTCCCTGCTGATAGCCTTGGCCTAAAAAGAACAGTCCCTTGAAATGATTCAGATTTGAGATTCCTGATATGAATTATGTCAGGGGGAAAATCCATTTCAAATATTCAAAGAAATAGAAGGATCAAGAGAAGACAGATATGTGTCACCACTCCCTTCATTATATTGATGAAAGTTCAAAGACTGCCTGCAGCGGAACAGGTTATATAAGGCTGATTTAGGAGAAAAATCACAATTCTCACTTCACAAAGGAGAGAGATTTTAGGGACAACAGGAAATAAAGTGCACTAATGCTGAACTTCCCACAGTGAAACCTCCTGTAACCAGGTGCCCTGCAGATCTATTGTAGTGCAACGCCCATTATCCCTGAGTAACATAGCCACTGACTTAAGATGCTACTGAGCTGTTCACATATATTTCAGTAGAATCGAATTTATAAATAAAGCTTGGGGCATAATTGAAGTATAACCTGTTAAAATGACTTTATTCTTATGTTTTATTGATTTTTTTTCTTAATTAGATATCTCAAGTATTTTTTATTCCTGGAAACATAATAATGGCATACAAAAAATGGCTTTGCTTATAATTCTATATGCTGTATCAGATTCCAATTTGATTTAGGACATTTGATTTGCTTCTTTAGTTCGAAAAAAGATTAGTCAGTAGAAACCGGTTGTAAGGATTCCTGTCTTTTCTCTAGATGGGTAAGAAAAAGACAGCCTTCTCTAACATGTTTTTCCCCCAGATGTGTTAGGATCAAGTTCAGTTAACTCCAGGAAAAATTAGATTAGGAATCTCTGTCAAGACTTCTAACTTCCAAATGCAACCAGACAGAATGGACAACTGGCAGCATAAGGTTATTGTGCTGACCAGTGGTGGGATTCAAAAATTTTTACTAACGGTTCTGGGTAGGCTTGGTGGGCGTGGCAGGGGAAGGATACTGTAAAATCTCCATTCCCACCCCACTCCAGGGGAAGGTCACTGCAAAATCTCCATTTCCTCCAGATCACCCGGGACTCGAGAGGCAGAGAATAGATGGGGGCAAGGCCAGCCAGAGGTTTTATTTACCAGTTCTCTGAACTACTCAAGATTTCCGCTACCGATTCTCTAGAACAGGTCAGAACCTGATGAATACCAGCTCTGGTGCTGACCTAGAAACCAGAATTCATGAGTTCTAGTCTCATCTTGGGCAAGAAAGCTGGGTAGGTGACTTCGGCAAGTCAGCCCATCCCACATCACAGGGTTGTTGTTGTGGGAAAAATAGGAGGAAGAAGGAGCATTAGGTATGTTTTGCTGCCCCATGCCATTTATAAAAATAATAAAAGCAGGATATAAATAAAGCAGGGCATAAATAAATAAATAGTGGAATGGTGAAGGCATTTACACACATGAAGCAGAACAACTAAATGAGATACCCCTGCTTAATTTTTTTAAATGAAAACAGAAAAACAGATACCATCCTAGAAAAAAAGCACCTTCCCACTGATTTTTTTACAGTTGGAGTGCCTTTTCAAAAATAGTACAGGGTGCTAATTATGTTCAGCAAATGCAATAACACTGCTCTCCCAAACAAATTAGATATATCTTGCCACTGAAAAACACTATTTTAGCTTTATATATGGCAATATAATCCTAACAAACTGATTTTTTTTTGCCTTATCTGACTCAAGAAAAGTTAGAACTTGTTGCTTTTTGGTAGAGTTTCGAAATCTTCAGCCTCAGCTAATGCAAGACTTCTAGGGGGCTAGGTTGACTGGTGGAAATAATTTATTTATTCCATTCTTAAGTTTCTGAAAGAATGTTATGGCCAGTATAGAAAGTAAAATAAAGTTGTTGTAACAATAACATTGCAGAGGCGCATATGTCTAACATGCCTGTGAAAAAGAAAAGTCATAGATCATCTTACAATCACCAATTTCCATTGCTAAGCAAGGTGGTTGTTAAAGGAATTATACCTGATGTTAAAACTGTCATAACAGTTGTTAAGCAAGCATCGTTGTTAAGCAAATACAGCTTCACCTATTGGTTTTGCTCGCCGGAAACTGCCTGGGAAGGTCACAAATGACAATCACATGATCCCAGGATGCTGTGACTGTTGTAATTACATGCCAGTTACCAAGCACCAGAATTTTGATCATATATCCATGGGAATGCTGCCATGGTTGTAAGTGTGAGGACTGGTTGTAAGTCACTTTTTTCAGTACTGTACATAACTTGAATGGATGAAAATGAAGGTAGCCTGTACATGGTGCTGAAAAGAGTATGAAGAGGGCACCAAGTAAACAATCTCAAGGATACCAATATCCACAGAAAAGGTTGTACTTGCCCTTTTTCATTTTCTCAAGAGCATTGGAGGAGGCCTTAGGGTTCAGATTTTCGGAAGTAAATACTGGGGGATATTTTCCTAATTTCCTTCCCACTCTGTTTCACCTGTAAAAAATTGCTTTCATACAGATCACAATCTTTCAGTGCTCCATATTCTCCGCTGTTCAGGCACCTCCGCAGGTCTCCCATTTCAAAATGCAGATATCCAGAGGACACAGAAGGATCCTGACTACGGTGCTGGAGGCCCTGTGAGGAGAATACAAAAAGGAAATTTAAGAGAAAGATCTGAAAGGACTGCAAATTTCTATTTAAATAAATGAAAGGAGAACAGGTAGGAAAGCCAGGACTTGTCTCTTGGGTGGGGTAGGATTGCTAGAATTTTGAATCTGGTCATAAGTACCTGCCAGGGACTTCAGTGGTAACAGTCATAAGAACAATTGTCAGTCTTGAAAAGACTGGACTCCATTGGCAACTGTTTCGTATGAATGCCACATTCTCTTGTGGATCATCTGTTGGAGGGCTGATGGTGAGGGGGCTAAAGCAAGCCTTGGTAGTACAGTGGTTTAATGCACCCTGTTATTAACACAGCTGCCTGCAATTTCTGCAGGTTCGAATCTTACCAGGCTCAAGGTTGACTCAGCCTTCCATCCTTTCTAAGGTAGGTTAAATGAGGACCCAGTTTGTGGGGGCAATAAGCTGACTTTGTATAAATATACAAAAGTATGAAGGCTATTGCTTAACACATTGTAAGCCGCCCTGAGTCTCCGGAGAAGGGCGGCATATAAATCAAATTTAAAAAAAAAAAAAAAAAAGCAATGAGAGTGCACACAAGTTACCTTCCAGACATTTCTCATTTTTGTCATTCTTATTCTTTTTCCTTATTGATAGAACTTACAAGAGACCTGAAATCATCTCTTACATAACTATTTTTAAATTAGGCCGAGGGCAACAAGGTGCTCATCTAAAGCCTAGACCCTAGATAGGCAAAGAGACTAAACTCATACATTGCGATAATTTAAATTGTGTTTTATTTGGTTATAATTTACAAAAAAAGAGAATATTTGCAGCTCAAAGTTGAAATGGCGTGAACCCCAAAATTGAAAGGTGCTCTCTGAGGTTGGTTGTTTTCTTGCAGACATTTCATTATCCAAACTAGGTAGCATCATCAGGGCTAGTAAGAATTGGATTTACTCTCAATTTATATCCTAGTGGCTTGGTGGGAGTGGGTCTTGGAGATTCTTTGGTTGGGCTGTTTACTGTTTATTTGTTACGCAGCTTCATCACTAAGTGCCTGACCACTCAATTCAATATAGGACAACCAACATAAGCCATAAAAAGGATAACATTGCCATACATCAAAAATATCTCAGAAACCACCAACAGAAAAGCACATGGAATCAGCATAGCACACAAATCAACTAAAACCCTCCTAAACATCCTAAGGAAGCCAAAAGACCTAGCAGCCCCAGAAATAAAAACAGAAACCATCTACAACATACAGTGTGAAGACTGCAACAGTTACTACATAGGACCAACAGGAAGATTAGCAGAACACATCCAGAAATACCAACTCAGAGTCAGGAGAATGATGAAAACTCTTTAATTTCACAACATATAGACAGATTTAACCATGGTTTCAACTGGGAAACTGACATCCTAGACCAAGCCAAGTCCAAAACGCTAGACAAATGCTTACAATTTGGCCACCATTAGACACATAGACATTAAACAACATCTACATACTGCTCAACAATCTAAAAAGGGAACAAAAAGATCAAAACATCTCCCCACCAGCAATCAACAACCTGATGAGTATAGATTAACATCAACATCAGACTAACAATCAAGAAGTAAACAATACCCCAATCAAGGAACTGCCAAACAAGCTAAGAGTAAATGGCCCAACCAAAGAACCTCCAAGTCCACTCCCACCAACACTGACATGGCAAGTCACTAGAATACTAATTGAGCGCAAAGCCCACTCCTTTTACTTAGTCTGCAGGACTAGCAATAGCACTTTGACTAGTCCATATACCACTTCACAGTGCTTTACAGCCCCTCTCTAAGCAGTTTACAGAATCAGCATATTGCCCCCAACAATCTGGGTCCTCATTTTACCAATTTTGGAAGGATGGAAGGTTGAGTCAACCTTCAGCCGGTGAGACTCGAACTGTCAAAGTGCTGGAGGTCAACTGTCAATAGAATTAGCCTGCAATACTGCATTCTAACCACTGCACCACCACGGCTCTAAAGAAAAAAAAACCAACCCAGCTTAGAAAGCACCAAGGACTTCTAGTTTTATTTTAGGATGTTGTTTGAATTCAGCCATAGCTTGACTTGACCTAGATCACAACAGGATAAATTTGACTTGTTTCTTAAATTCACCTCAACCTTTGTTCATGTTACAATGCAGTTTTGTCAATAGAAGAAACAGCAAATAATAACTTGAATGCAGAGCCTAGGGGTAGATTGAATACTTGGCAACCTCTCAATTAAATAATTAATTCCAGTCTAAGGGAGGAAAATTTGAAACTGACTTAACAAAATAAACTTCTTTTTCAGTCATATTTGAGCAGCAATGACAAAGTAAAACAAAGGAAAATAAATAAATAAATCATGTAATTCCTACAAATGTTGATTTTTTTATGTGTGAGTTCTCCTCTTGCAAAAAGGGAACTGGAATAAAAAACTGTATGAATTGCAAATCTTGGAAAAGCAGAATCATAAGTTATCAGAACCAGAATATTTCTTATATTGTGGGAAGAAATACTCATCTGGTTCAGTTCCAACCGGGGAGAAAGGCAATGGAGACAAAATGGAGGCTGGAGGCTGATTGGAAAGAGGGTCCATTTATTGATGAAGCAGAATTACCAAGCAGTATAATTCTGGGCAGCTGACAAAATGGAGTTTAGAATGGGTGGAGCTTTATACTTTCTTTTGGGCTTTGCACTTGGGCTTCCTGTTCCTATGCTAGAACATGTATTCTACTGGCTGTTGTCAGATTCCTATGGGGTCATGTAGGGCTCATAGCTAGCTCTGTAGGCAAAAGTGGAAATGTAAATCCTAGGTGCTTGTCTGTGCTAGTTTTGTCAACCTTTTGTTTCTTGCTTATGAGTTTCTGTCTTGACCCAGCCTTTCTGAATGGATTACCAAATCTGCATTTCTAAAAGCTGGCCTCCTTAGTTTCTGCTTGGGATCGGAGAAACTGGGGCTGGTTTTTGAATAGTCTGGCCCAATCTTTCTTAATGGGCACAAAATATCTGCTGGGGGCTATTAAAAAAGACTGAGTCTGCTTTCTGTCTTTTTTAAAAAAAGCATGCTTCTTCATTTCTCATCTAGGAAAATATAATATTCTGCCTTTTTAAATAGTCCCCAAAATATTGCATTCTTCTGGGGATGGGATGCTGACTTTCTACAATATCAAGTTTAGATTCCTGCTAAAGTGAAATTGAAGACTTTCGACCAATCTCCAATATCTCTGCATAATCACTCAATTTTGTGATGACACATTAAACCAAAGAGCAGCTGCCACCACTGCTTAGGAAGAAAAATGGGATAGGCAACTTTTGTTTTTTCTTGCAAACACACACGATTGCAAACAGTATAATATTTATTTGGATGGTTATTCTGTTTACTAAGGAAGGAAATAAACTCTAGTTTCTGCAGGAGACTCTAGTTCGCTCTTGGCTCTACTTGGTGGCATCGATTATATTCTACTTCCTTTTGAAACAGTTGTAGCATCCATTATGCTAAGGATGATGGGTCATACAAATCCAAGACAACCTTTCTGACTTGGGTCTAGGAAAATTGCAGGTTGTTATTTTATCCTTTCATCGCCCTCAAAAATAGAGGAGACGATGCCAGAGATTAAAGGATGAGGCGCAAGAAAACCCATCGTGCAATTTCTTCCCCATCACTCGAGCCGGCTGTTCCTACGTCATCCTTTCTTCTCAGCGCTTGCAGCTGCGAGACAAGCCGCCGCCACGTGCGGCGCGAGCGGAGAGCCAGCGCTTAAGAGAGGCGCTAAGCCGCAAAGCGCCGGTGATTGGCTTTCGCTCGGCTCTTGAACGCTGCACTTCGGCCCCCAGAGTGCTTTGCGGTTGCTCTGCCTGTCCTCTTTTCCCCAGATCACGTGATCCGTGGAGGGAGCTATGGCGGCTGCCGAACGATCGCTCTGCGCCTGCCTCCTGCTTGTCGTCGCCCTCCTTCTTTCCCCCTCGCCTCAGGTCCTTGCCCGGGCCTCTGCAGCCTGCCGGGGAGAGGCCGTTGTCAAGGTAGGTCTCACGGTAACATGGGTGAGGGCAGAGCTGACTTTGGTTGCCAGGACCTAAGCTGTGCTAGACGCCACCCTGGTGTTTCCATGGATGCCTAAGGAATTGTAGGGAAAAGATTCACAGGAGTGCTGCTTCTGAGTCTGGATGCTTCCTTTCGCCATAATCAGTGGTTGTGAGAGCTTTTTTCCTCCACCAGCACTATTTCAGCTGGTGGCTCGCCTTTGCATCTTGTGGCAGCGAGTCCCGTAGTTTAACTCTGTACCCGAATGATGCCTGTTTTGAATCTCCTAACAGGCAGCTTCATTAAATGGATTGGGACCTGCAGTTACGACAGCCGACAAATGTATATATGTTCTTCACAAAACGTTCTTTGTGGCTGTGTTTTCATTTAATAAGAAAAGAGATGAAGCTTCATGAGTTCTGCCATTAATATGCCATAAAGAAAGACTAAATGGCGATGCATCAAGGCCTTCTGATTTGGGGAAGGAAGCAGCTTGGCAAAAGAGGCTGGGACTTAAGTGCCATCTTGGCATAAAATATTGAACTCGCTTAATAATTGTATGTACAATAATGTTACTTTGGGAGCTCAAGATGGATTACACGGGGATCTCCTTCATTTTATCCCTACAACAGCCACTCTGTGAAGCCAGGTTGAACTGAGAGAGTGACTAGCCCAAAATCATCATTGAATTTCCATAACTATGGATGGACTGAATCCTGAGCCTCTATGATCTTTCTCAAAACACTTAATTGTTAAGCTTTCCTAGGATTGAGAAATTGATGGATAGCTGCCTTATTCTAAATCATTGCTGATATATCCAGCTCAGCATTGCGAGATCTGAAAGACCAGTCTTAAGGATTGAGCATTATAAAGCAGTGGTTCCCAACCTTTTTTGGCACCAGGGACCAGTTTCATGGAAGACAATTTTTCCATGGGCAGGAGAAATGGTTTCAACTTTACTCACTCACTTGCCACTCATGGTTCCTTACAGGCCACAGACCAGAACTTGGAAATCCCTGTCATAGAGAATATCTATGTGGTTTCTAGGGATAAAAAAGAACTTGATGGCACATAATATCTAGCTCAGAATTGTATTCAATAACCTGAAACAACTCCAGGATTTCCCAACTGGAGCATTTGTCAGCTAATTCACCAGTTGAACTGGAAGTTTCCTTATCTGCTTGAAAAACTATGTCCCTTCTACAAAGGCATTATTTCCTTGTATTCTTGCAACAATCTCACAAGTTTAGATAATGGAAAGGAGCTTCTCAAAATATTGGAAGATATTTTATGCAAAAATTCAGTCAAAAGAACATGTGAATTTGAGTCATTTCTAATTTTGCCTATGCCTAGTTTAAATTATCTTATTTGATTATATAGATTCTAGTTATGAAAGCTTGTTCCATAATAAATATCATAGACTGAAATGTATTGTAGTTCTGTTGGTCACATTTAATGCTGTAAATCTGTGGTCTCTTTTTACAGGTGGTGCCAGTGCAATAACCAAAAATTTTCAAAATACTATTTTAAATTATAGGTAGAAAAGTTTTGCTATTATGTGGGATGTAACATTAGCACACATAGGGCAGAATTTGGGTCACTGAAGCTTGGAACAAATTATAGGAGCTTTGCAACATTCATGATCTAGTTCTGTTGCTTTCAGTCTGGTGAAGCCAGAGATTCTGAAACTTGTGGATTGAATCTGCAGCTGGAACATTCATTTGAGTTGGGTGAGTGTATATAGTGAGCATGGGCAACCTTGAATTGGACAATTTGCCCATATTAAGTAGCAGTAATTAGGCCCATTTCATAGTCACGTTAGTTTCCACTTTTCATAGGGCCTTTATGCATACAAATACATAAATTAAGACACTATGGGAACCTTGAGTTCACCATTGGAAATATGCAAAAGTAGACAATATTTGAGTAGTAAGCTCCTCTCCTAGGCCTGGTTTACTACTTTGAAATTACTCCTGAACTGAGGGTTGTCATTGTTTACATTGGGAAGGATTAAGACATATTCTAAAATCCTGTGAAACTTGGGAAATAGATCCTGGCCTTTCCTTCTCAGAATGGCTTTAAGGAGCAGAATAGATGCTTTAAATATCTTAAAAATCTATACAGTTATGTGCAAGTTCATGTTGACGTTTGTGTGTGATTATTGATAGGCAGCCAAAAAAACACCCCTTTGGACAGGGTGGGGCCCATGGGATGCTCACTCCTGTCCTTATTGTATTAATGCGTTCTGCATGTGCTAAACAGGAAAAGAATTGCATTGGCAGCAGTCTAAAAAACAGGGGAGGACTTTGGAGACACACTCACTTCTGTATGTTGTAAGTGGCTAAAGGTCATTTATCTAAGAGGAATAAGAATAAGACTCTTGAGATTAACTTGTGTTTCTTTCTTCTGAAGATGACAGCATTCATTTCAAAAAACGGGGTGCAATTCTGTGGAATGTGGGTCCTGAGCCTAGTCTCTCCCTGAGCCAGAAGCAGTTGACTGAAGACGAGCGCAACAAACTTAGGGTGAGTGGAGAAGCCAAGGGAGAGCAGCTTTGCTTTACTTTTTTTAAGGAGAAACATAGTGAAAGGAAGAAACATATATAGGGATGTTGTGTTTGATTGCTTTCCTGCATGGAAGCCTAAGGGACCTTAGGCAGATAGGTTTTCTTAGCCAACTAAACTTTTTCCCTGACGTAAGCTTAGGAATTGATAAACTTTATGGGTGCTGGGTATAAAAAAATAGTTTTACAAAATTTAAATCCCAAAAATCTTGTCAGTGATTTTGCAATCCCCCATTTTTAAAGAATATTTTTAAAAAATTAATTTTGAAGTTCCATGCATCCCATTCAGGATGCTGTGGATGCTTGGATGTTTTCTATCATAATTAGTCTTTGAAGCATAGAATTTTGGCAACCTGTGGAGTTTTTAAAATTAGAATTATTTGGTTCTCATTGAAAGGAAAAATAAATACTACAAAAAAATACTTAATGTATTTTGAGATCTCTAGAGTGTAATTTTTATCTCCTTCCAATAGAATGAGGTAGTGAGTTTCTCCTTTCAGTGACTATATCCTCTTTTTTCAGGAGGTAGCTACAAGGGGTGGACTGTACCGCTTAAGAATCCCACGACAACCTCTGGGGAGCATTGAAGAGAATGCTGTTGAATATGTCACTACTTTTGTTAGAGCGGTAAGTATCTTCACTGCTGTTGAATTCTTGTACTCTATAGGACACTTGCTTAGAGTAGAAATATGGAACGTGCTCCACCATAGAATGTGCCAAGCCCCCAAATATGCTAAGTATTCTGGACCCATGTTATCTTAAAAATACCTTGACAATATGTTACAGCAATGTCTTATTGAGACACTTGCACATCACTAGACTGAAAGCAGCTAAAAAAAATGACTCCTACATACTCTTGTGAGCCAATCTTGCCTCTTTAGTAAAATAGCTAGATATTTTATCATCTTCAAAGGTAGGAAGAGGTAAACTGCTTTTTCTTCCTTGGTTTCTTGAGGGATAAGTGAAGAAATATGGGCTTAGGTCCATAGAGTTGAGTTTTTTCCCCTGCCTTAAATACGGTAGTTTCTTGTGGCACATCCTGTATTAATCAGGAGATCATCTTCCTAATCCTGATGAGGCTGTTCTGAGATTATTGAGGGAAGAGTTATGATTGACTTTAGCTTAATTTCTGGGATGTATTGGCAAAATCATGCATCTTTACTTGGCAACGATGAAGAAATAGTATTCCATTGCCTTCTGAGATTTTTTTTTCTCCCAGTCCCTAGAGATTTCTAAGTAATAGAAACTAGACCTTGTTTTTTTGCCAGCTAAGATCAACTATATGCTGATTGATAGGAAGACAATATTATGGTGGATTGTGACTGGGGAGATTCAGGTTCTGAGCCAGTCACTGTGTCTTCCTCATATCTCGTGTACTTGGATCACAGGCAAGTTTTTTTTTTTTTTGCAGTCTGAGGGTGCACTTTTCAGAAAGAAAAGCAGCTTTGAGGGGCAAAGGAGAGATTAGTAGTAATGCAGTGATATCACAAGAATGGCCAAAGATAAATGTTTGACCATTTACTGTGAGAATTATGGGGGTTTATGTTTCCAGATTGGTGTTTTAGAAAGCCTTTTCCCCCACAAATATGAAAAAAACAGCACCAACGTTTTGGCAGTGCAGTCTGTGCAGGTTTGCAGAATGAGGCTTAGGAAATTACCAGCTTTGCTTAAAGGAATATCAAGATATAAATATAAGAATAAGCATTGCATTGCATTCTTCTTTTGAAATATCTCTCTGTCTGGTCCAACATCGGTGCCTCCTGAGAGGGAAAGCAGCACTGAAGAATCTCAGGGTTCTGAGATTAACCTCTTTTCCTGAGCAGTTGCGGTCTGGGATATTTTTTGCTGGAGATGTCATCTGTGCTGCTACTGAAACACAGGCAGAGGTGGAACGTAAGAAGGCCAAATTCAAGAAAGAGTCACCCCTGAAGTGCTTGTGGCCCCATTCATTCACTATCCCAGTAACTGCCTTGCTACTTCACAGGACCGAGTTTTGCACTAGTATGCAAAACTGGTGCTCATGCGCACTGAGTTGGAAACGCTAAGACAGGCAGAGAGACAATATTGATGTGTCTTCCTTTCCTTGCAGTGTTCACTGGTCGAGTCTCATCTGTCAGATAGGCTGGTAGTGCACACAGACATCGCTGGCAACATAATTGGCCTCTCTGCTGTCACTGTTCCTAGCTCTTGCCACGGAGCTGAAGTGGAAGATGTGGATCTGGAACTCTTCAATACTACCATTCTCCTCCAGCAGCCCATACCAGCAGCTGTGTGAGTAGTTTTTGACTAATCTAAAGTTAGATTATGGAAGATTTTTTGGAAGCAGATTTGTCAGTTAAGAGCAGGTTTCCTCAACTGGAATATAAGCAAAATGACCAGTCTTCTTCACCAAAATGGGGTGGAGGTTGGCTAAAAGGCAGGGGTCTCATCTGGACAGATTGGCAGAAAGATTTCTAGATGATTTATTTGCAGAGAAGTGTGAATCTAGAGATTTGACTCTGATTTTAAACATGCAAAGTGGAAAGACAGATTTCATTGAAGTCCTTTCAGTTTGTTTATTTCTATACAGGGTTTAGCTTTGCACTGAACATTAGAGATATTCGCCAGTCTGCCTTTTTTGAAGACTGGGTGGTGGAAACTTTTGAGGAAGGGCAGGAAGACGAAAGGGCAGAATCCTATCTCCAGTTAGGGAAAAGGAAGGGAGCAGAGTTTCGAACGTATTCCAAGACGGGGAATTTTATCAAGATGCATCCAGTGAATTTCAATACATTTCACTTCGGAAGCAAAGCATTCTTTCTTTGACTAGTTCTAATGAAAGAAACAGCAGAACCACCTGGAGTGTGGTGTGTTAATGTTTTTCACACGGGAAACACGGTTGAAATACTGTACATTGGGGCCCAAACGTTCCATTTACTTTTTAAATACCTATCTGGGCTTGTGCAGCCCTCTGTGAGTACTGAGGGATGCTTTCTAGTTTTGTTACTAATAGTTACTTTTTCTGCTGCCAGCCCTGAAACGGCAGCATTTATTGAACGCTTGGAACAGGAGCAGGCTCAGAAAGCCAAAAATCCCCAGGAGCAGAAGTCCTTCTTTGCGAAATACGTAAGTGTTGTACTTTGGGGGTGGGGGATGGGGGATGGAAAGAGCAGGCTCCGTTCTTTTTTCCACCCTTGTAGCGCAATGTTCTCAGTTCCTCAGCCTGCCTGCTGTCTCATTTCTGCATCTAGCCAGGCAACTGTTGCTGAGAAATGACTGTTTCCTGCTCTGATACTTCTTATCCCCAATCCCTGCAGTGGCATTTAATTCTGGGTGCAGTTGCACTTCTCCCAGTGACCATCTATGCAACATTCCCTAAGAAGTTGAGACGACGGCCCTGAGCAAAAGTAATCCTGTACTTGGCTCAACTCACTTTTGTCTTCTTTGTTTGGCTCCATTTAGCTTGAACTCTCTCAGTGCCTCCCTGTGTCACCTTGGAGAACAAAAAGGCTACACTTCTTTTGGAGCCAACCTTGATACTGGGGAGGGGGAGTGTGTGTATGTGTGTAAGGTGACTGCATCCTCACCCAGGTGCTACCTTTGTGTTCACTGGTCCAGAGGGTAGCATTTATAATTTTTTTTACTCTTTTTGATCAATGCATTCTGAGAATAACCGCAACCCCCCAAATTATGTTGCTCAACAGCTGGCTTTCTTAAAGTTACTTTAGTGATTACTTGCTCTGTGATAGCTTGGACCCGACCTTCTCTGCTGCCAGTTGGCTGAGACCATTCAAAGTAAGCAGGGTGCCTTTCAGGGCATTCTTCTTAATTTTCAGTTTGCTACTCTCTGGATCTTTATTTCCTGATACGATAGAATTGAGACACCCTTTTTTGGTGGCAGGTCCTTTCTCCTTCATAGTAGACACAGACACTTCTTCCTCATTGGCTGCACACCGATTGGCTCAGCTGTAAATCTGGTGAAGGGTTTCTTGTGTTTGGGATTTGTTGAAAGAGGAGCAGCAACAGGATGCACGGAGGGACAAGAGCAAAACTAGAAACTGGAAAGTACCGTTAAGGGGGGATTGTGAGAAGTCGTGATCACTTCCAAGATGGAAAAGAATGAGATGGGTTATTACATATGACGAGGCCATATGTTTTTAATATAATACATATTTAATATAACATGTATATATTTCTTTCTCTCCTACAGTGGATGTACATTATTCCTGTCGTGCTTTTCCTTATGATGTCTGGAGCCCCTGATGCAGGGGGGCAAGGAGGGGGCAATGGAGGCAGTGCTGGGGGAGGGGGGCGATAAAGGAAACAACAAGGTAAATAAATATTATTGGAAGTAAATAATGGGACTCTCTTTGATTTGTGGGAGCAAGGCTAGTTTGGGGCTATAGAACGAAAGAGCTGCTAATATTTTTTATGCTTGTATGAGAAGCGGGAGGGAATGCATTAATCTCATTTTAAATCCGGGGTGGTTTCCTTCCTAAATGATTATAGTAAATTGTAAATATCTCTATTGATTTCAACGGGTACATTTCTGCCATAAGGTAGTTTCAAGTTCCGTTTTCAGGATTGGAAATTATATACAGTCACATAATCAAATCCTTTGTAAAAAAAAATGCATTTCTCCTTCTGGATGTCAGAGCAGATAACTATTATATTTCTGAGTGGACAGGGACTTCCTACAGTTAGCTTCAGAAGAAGAACATTTAGCCATCCTTATACTTATCCAAGCAAGAGCAGAGTATATTGAGATAGTGGGGCAAATTATTTTCACATTTTGTTGAACAGGTGCTGGGTAGTGGTCAGGTCTTTGAATACTAAAAGCATCATGCTGTTCTAGTTCTCATCAGTTTTTGCACTTAAGATTACCTTTAGGTAGGTAGGCTTTACTTACCTGATGCAACCGAGAATCTGGCTGTATGAATCTACCACAATGGTCATCCTGATCAGTATTCACAGAACACGAGTGAAACTTCCTATTTATGACCCAACTTGGTTCAGTGCAGCTACGTATAATTGTATCCACAGAAATCACAAAGGAGCAGAACGTAGATGAGGTTAATTCTAGAATGTGGCACAGAGTTGTAAGACTCTTTGGCTTCTGGAGGAAGATCAGGCTTGTTGGGATAAGAACTTCAAATATGCTTGATAATTTGGGAAAATTAAAGTACAACACTTTCTACTTAATTGGGACCAGGAGAAGATGGGTATTGCATGGATTCAGGACTGTGTCCTGGGACGTTCCAGTAAATTATCTGAGGATTTTATGTGAGATTTAAATGCTTTTTTTTTTTTTTTAATAATTTTTATTAAGCATTTTCAACATTAAAAAAAACAACACAAATTTTCACTCATTACAGCATTTCTATATCGGCATCAATATTATCCATAACATTCACATTTACATAAGTTCTATTTCTATGGTTCACTATCCTATATTATACCATTGTTTAAATTATAGTCATATTTACATGTAGCTACGATACAATCATAATATCATCAATATTCTATAGTTCTTATACAGTAATTTTACTCCTATTCTCTAGCCATATGTACTATCTATTCCAAACATGGTAGTACTTCGATTCTTCTCTCTCTTTCAATTCCATAGTCAGCCTATCCATCTCTGCACACTCATATACTTTTCTTATTATCATTGTCTCTGAAGGAATATTATTAGTCTGTTTCCAATTTTGAGTGAAAATGATTCTGGTTGCAGTTAGTATATGGAATATATTGAAATTTTTTATCCATTTTCCCATCCATAATGCCCAATAAAAATAGTTCTGGCTTCAGTTTGATCTTTTGACCAGTAATTTCTTCCAACCATTCCCTTATTTTATGCCAATACTTTCTGGCTTTGGGGCAGGTCCACCACATGTGGTAGAAAGTTTCCTGTTTATAGCTACATCTCCAGCATTCGGGTGAGTGGTTTGGAAACATTTTGGTCAATCTCACGGTGGGGTAAATGCCAACGATAAAACATCTTGTAGAGGTTTTCCTTATAGGCTGCTGACATCGTTAGTTTATAATTTTTTCCCCCATAATTTTTCCAATAGTCTAATTCAACACTATATCCAAAGTTTCTAGCCCAGCTTATCATCATCTCCTTCACAGTTTCTTCTTCCATTTTGAAGTTTAGGAAGAGGTTATATGCTTTGGTCATCATTTTTCCCCCTGTCCCTAGCAATATTTTATCCAATTCCAATTGTTTTCCATAGATGCCATGCTGTTCTAAATCGTTTTTATATCTTGTCCTGATTTGGAGATAGGGCCACCAATCAATCTTTATTCCTTGATTCCTTAGTGCCTGGTCAGATTTTAATTCTCCTTGTTCATCCAATAATTCTGTATACCTCACCACCAATGATTTTTCCTAATTTTTCCCCAAATGCTTATCAAGCCATCTCTTACTAAGTGTCTCTGGAAATACGCATGGGCTTTGTTTTTCCCCTCCCAGAAGAGTGTGTGCCAGCTGAGTTGGAGATTGTGGCCCTCTAATGTTAACATCCTTTTATTGTTCAATTCAATCCAGTCTTTAAGCCATGTCACGGCTGCCACGTGATAATAAAGTTCTCAATCAGGGA